>NC_092265.1:4762500-4887500 GCF_036320965.1 Panulirus ornatus
GCACTAAGGGGTTAAGGGACGGAGAGCGGCGCGTCACCTCTTGCCGACGTCCCACACACTTATGAGGACTGGGATGCTCGCCAACCCTGGAACATCCGCGGTAGAAAACGATCCCCAACAGAAAACGACTTTGCGAGAAAATGGTCGGGGTTTAAAGACGCGACAAAAAACGGCCGTTGTTCTGTGGACGTCACCCACAGCCATACAATGCATAATTAGTCTGTTTTTAATTGCCTCCCGAGGATATTAGGGTAATGATCATAAAACTACGTGAAATTAGGTGGAAAATCTACATAATGTATTCAAACATTTTGGATGTAGGTACTCCAGAATGTGAGTAGAGGTAATTAAGTCATTCATATTCGTCTTTGAAGGTCGTTTCAAGACTTTCCAAAGGCCTCCTTTGAAAAGCTTAGTGGATTACATTTTCCTCGCTACGCTAATTCAAAGTAATCGGCTTAGGAGCCTTGAATTATGTGGACGTAACTCACCCAGCATTGGTAGGCTTTATGGATACCAGATCCACCATTCAAAATTCAGATTAACTATGCCATTATTTTTTTCCCCTTTGCCGTGCAGCGTCGCGCACCACAGCTGGTATATGCATACAAGAATAGAATTAAAGGAAAAAGAATTAAGTACGTGTTCTTGAAACATTATGTTGGTAATGAAATAAAATGGGACACGTCCGTAGATTTTATTATGTTTGTTTTTACTCACCATTTACCATCGCAAACACACACACACACACACACACACACACACACACACACACACACACACACACACACACACACACACATATATATATATATATATATATATATATATATATATATATATATACGTCGGTAATTTTTGATGGTTTTTGAAGTCTTCTACCCACACAGTTGGGTCTGAGACCTCCCTCACCTTGCTTTCAGAGGTCTCCTAGCCCACACAGCTGGGTCTATTAATTTCGTATAGGTCTGTATGACGGGTGTGCTTAGATGGATCTTTGATAGGACGGGTAGGAGGAGAAAGATTGATCAGGGGAAGAAAATAGGGGAGGGTATTAGGTCCTGAAGTTCTACCCAAGTGTTCCATCAAGGACGAAATTCCAGATGGTTTTGTGAGTGTATATAATCAGCCTGTTGAGTGGTAGGGTCATTCAGGCTGTCAGCCTCATTATGGCCTATTGGCTGGCATGATCATTAAGGCTGTCGGCCTCAATTAATAACCACTAGTTAAAGGATCTTGAACACCTTCTTCAGGTGTTCATCGTAATTCAAAGACCATACACGCTCTCACTCCACGTAATGACCCATGATGATAACCTGGTTGTATAGTTGGGTAATTTTGGGCTTTTAAACGTGTCAACTGCCAGGGTCATTAAGGTCTTCACCGTCAAACTGTATAAGCTCTTAAGACGGAGAGCCTTCAGCGCCTTCTTCAGGTGTTAAGGATTATTCGAAGTCCAAGTACACTTCCCTCGCCCTGTATACAGTACGTGCGCACAAGCCTATGCCAAGAGAAATGTTTCCCTCATTTACTGATGACAAAGCGTTGCCCAGGCGGTAATGGTGTGTTTTCTAGTGAGTTAATGTGACGGGTGTTCATTAAGGAGAGGAAGGGGTTAATTTGCATATAACCATTAGCCTCGCTGCTTTGATATCAGTAGATATTATCCGGAATGTTTCATTCATGATCAATGTGAACCATATTCTTTTTTTTCTTTTGTAGGTCCGTAAAGTATATAGATGGAGTTGCCTTTTTGAGTAGGGTTAATAATCCCGCAACAGAGTCTCTCTCTCTCTCTCTCTCTCTCTCTCTCTCTCTCTCTCTCTCTCTCTCTCTCTCTCTCTCTCTCTCTCTCTCTCTCTCTCTCTCTCTCTCTCTCTCTCTCGAGTATGACAACGTCAGCGGAAATCATCCAATCTTACATATTCGATTGCTCTTCACGCTTCGCTCCGTATGATTTCCCCGCACTGCGCATTTCCGAACTTCATTTGCTTTGAAAGGACGCATCGCATATTGCAGGGCTGACTGCCGTGAAATGCTATGTTTACGGAGCTTCCTTCTGACCCTTGACCGTGGGTTGTAGGTACGAGGGTTTAGCTTGGTAGTAGGTTGTAGACAGGAGCCGCCCTTAGGGAAGTACAACCCTCCAGACTTACAAGTGTTGTAGTGATGCCCCGTACGGTGACTGATGAGAATACGAATTTCATCACAAGTATGAAGAGAGACACGACCCACAACTTGCCTCAACCTTCTCCAGGAAGACGCCTCCGTTTTAACGGTCCCCCCAAAAAACTTGTAAGACAGTGGCTGGTGTAACGTCATCACGGGGGGGGGGGGGGCGCTAGGAAGAAGAGGAGGGTTACCATGCAGTGATTTTATAATGTAGCGTCCATGCATGGTACTAGACCTTACTAGAAAAAGAATGATTGCTCTAGTATAGATATAAACGTTTAAGATATATATATATATATATATATATATATATATATATATATATATATATATATATATATATATATATATATATATATATATATATCAGCGAATATTTTAACGATTGTGGGTAATATAACTCTTAATCGAAGTGTTTTGTTTTACTGAAGTAAAAATACACGAAAGATATTTTCTAAAGCAACGTTCTCTGTATCTTTCTTCATACCTTTTATTTTAGGTAAATACCTTTTTAGAAAACCAGCTGGAGGAGTTGTGGAAGCCAGGTTCATATCACCGTATATATATATATATATATATATATATATATATATATATATATATATATATATATATATATATATATATATATATATATGGGCTTGCCAAAGCCCATGCGTTGTTAAAGTTGCATGAAGGACTATTATGATACCTTGTGTGTGGGAATATATAGTGACTGCCTGAACGCCATTTCCCACTCACACCAGTATAGGGGAGGGATCACCCGGTCTCTGGCGTTACCCACACCCATGCTCTCTCTCTCTCTCTCTCTCTCTCTCTCTCTCTCTCTCTCTCTCTCTCTCTCTCTCTCTCTCTCTCTCTCTCTCTCTCTCAGCGCCGGCGGGGTTACCCTCTCAGTGGCCCCCCAGGCTCCTCTGTATGCAAGTTTAAAGTGAGTCATTATTTCGGCTAATTAATTCATGCATCAGGCTTGGCTCATCAGGGCTGAGCCGAAGTCTCAGGGCCCGCTACCCACCCCCCCACCCCATTCCACCCCCTTCCTTTAAGAGGATCTCTCTCTCTCTCTCTCTCTCTCTCTCTCTCTCTCTCTCTCTCTCTCTCTCTCTCTCTCTCTCTCTCTCTCTCTCTCTCTCTCTCGTTCTCTCTCACGGTGGGGGGAAAAAGACTCAAATGAAAAAAAATATTGATTTTCTGTATTGCATTGCAGAGCGAAACGTTGAAGACTGACGTATGAGTGTATATATATATATATATATATATATATATATATATATATATATATATATATATATATATATATATATATATATATAAAAGACGAGTAGAACCCACCAGCCAGGGTCCTAGACAGCAGTATCCCACACACTCACGGGACTACCCCACCCCCGGCATGGAACACTGAAGACGTAAAGTAAACAACATCGTACGTCTGGTTAGCGCCGCCCCACTGCTTGCCAAGGATCGTACAGGAGACTGTGTATTCAGACTTGTGTTAGATATTCCCAGTTTACAAAGTTGCCATCTGGGATGATAACGTGATGGATGTTAGATTGTCTGTATGCTTAGTGTGGCTTTATTGTGTGTTATGGTTAGGTCCTGTGTGTGTGTGTGTGTGTGTGTGTGTGTGTGTGTGGTTTTGATATCATGGTGAGGTTAGGTCCAGAGGGATGTTTGGTTGTGTTGTCTACTTGTACAATTTCCCCGTCTCCCTGACAGGTGTCCACAGTGTCCCCGTCTCCCTGACAGGTGTCCACAATGTCCCCGTCTCTTTGACAGGTGTCCACAAAGTCCCCGTCTCTTTGACAGGTCTGCACGTAGTCCCTGAAATGGTTCTGAACACTTTGGCAAATTATTCCTAACTTTCATATAAACAAGGATCAAAGGCCAGACACGTGTGGCTTTGGTTTTTTTTTTCTTAAGTTTTTCACATCTTATGATTTTATCATCATTAGTTTTTCCAGTTTGATTCATTCATATCCCGCACTTTGATGTAAATAAACATGATAATGATAAAAATAATCTTACGAGTATATAATGTAATCATTTACTTGCTGCATTCATAGGTATGGGAAATACTGGTGTGTTTTGCATGTAGTGAAATAAAGCATGTGTATTGATGCACTCATATAAATCCCACATATTTTCTGCCTTAATACATTAAGAGGAAATAATAGACCTTCAGACGCTCAATTGTTGTGGGCAAACTCACGCACGCACAACCCATGCTCAGCATGCTTCATCTAGTGTGTCACTGACTCCTTTAATACCTTTACTGTTGTGTTGGACCGAAGCTGGTGCTGGGTAAGTAAGACCTTATATAAGCCTTGTACATCAGTTTTACAGTTTCTGGTATTTATACCATGATTAGGAATTTACATCTCACACTGTATCCTCTGCAGTCACCACTGCCAATACCTCTCCAATCATATCCTCTACAATCACCACTGCCAACCACTCTGCAGCCTTATTCTCTGCCACCTTTACCCCCATCCTTTCCATTGTCTTTGCAACCACATCTGCCATCTCCTTTCCCCACCACCTGTGCCACTCCCTCTGCAACCACCGCGACCACCACTGTTACAACCGTGGTACCACCTTCCACTCAAGTCTGTCAACCCTCCTTTTCCACCACTTCTGCCATCACCCCAGCATCCAACCCCTTTGCCACCACTACCAAATCTCTACCATCCCCTCTGCCATCACTTCATCCACCATTTCTACCAGCACCTCTGCAAGTATCACTTTTCCACCACCATTAACAACTCCCTATGCCACATCAACAACAGCCTATGCCACCAACTCTGCCATCCATCCTGCCTCTACTTCTTCCATCATCTCTGCCATCATCTCTGCCACGTCTTTGCACCATTACCACCACCTACTGCTGGAAGATAGGGAGACAAGGAAGGATACAGAATACCACTCGAAAAATAAAAGAAAGTGCAACATTGAGAAGTAAAAAAAAATAGCCATCGCCTAAGAATGATGCAGTTTGATTTTATATCTGTTATATTCTCGTGCTGTTCCTGATTTCCCGGAAATTTATGTCAAGAATTTAAGGAAATATGGGTACGGTATCGCATAACATTATGTAAGGTTTGGAGGGAGACCGCAGGCTTAGTCCTTGGCATGTTGTTCTGGCTAAAAATAAGTACCATCTCTGACTCAAAATTGGGAACAGCAGACTTATCGCCTTAGCAGCTTTGATAAGTGGCTGTAAAGTCGCCACAAGATAATTCCTAACATCAAGCTGCTTTCACAGACTTATCTGTGATGTTATGATAAAGTATGTGGGTGTGTGTGTGTGTGTGTGTGTGTTTAGGAGGGGGGACTTAATTATTTACAGCTCCACGTTCTGCCTTAACTCGCTTATTATTACATTTCATCCGGTATTAATTGATCGGATAGATTTTATTTATTTGCCAATGAAAAAAAATCATCACGATTTTAAATGTTTTTTCTTTGTTATTAATCCTTCAAAATAAACTTTCCGTATCCCCTGGTAAACAGGAATACGCCCGTAGTACACCGATTATTGTTTTGATACATGTTTGGTGCATAGTGTAAACATCCACTTAAATATGACACCATTTCATTTTAAGGTGTCTTTACACCATTTAAGACCATAATACTCAGGTTTCAATAGTTGAAAAACAGTGACATTGAAGATGATAAGAAACATTAAGGGAAAAAAAATGTCAACCGACTCATTCGTTTTTAGAAATTTTTCCTCATGTACTGTGTGTTTTACAGCTGTGCATCACTGATGACAGTGGCTTTAAACATTTGCAAACTTGGAGTGAAGGGTAGTTCAGCGCCGCTACTTTATAACTGAGGCCTGATTAAATATGGAATGGAAGGATTCATTGTGGAAAATGGATTGAGGTAAGGTACCAGTTTAGCTTGTCACTGAAATTACCATTTTGATATCAGTACTTATGTTCTGGATTTGTAGTGTAGTGGGTTGTGATAAAAGAACTACCTACATTAGAGCGTTTTTATTTTGTACCACATTGTAAGGAGGGTTATGAAGGACAGGAAAGTTGTACGGTAAAGTAAGAGTTCCTTATTGCTGGTAGCTTTGGAGGATGAGTGAGCTTGAGTTGCGCTGCTGCTGTAGTGCTTAGAGAATACAGGAACAGTTGCAAAGTTTGATTTTCACCGTCATGTCTTACTGGATATTGGTAAAAGTTATAATAGTGGGAGTTATATGTATGTATTTATTTATTTAAAGCCGTCTCCCGCTTTAGCGAGGTAGCGCAAGGAAACAGATGAAAGAATGGCCCAACCCACCAACACACACGTATATACGTAAACGACCACACATGCACATACCTATACATTTCAACGTATACATACATATACATACACATATATATACACATGTACATACAAGGAGAATTCAGGGCTTAATAGTGTAAGAGGAGATAATACCCTTACAGAAAATCAAATAGAAATTATGAAAAATCCCATTACAGTCGAGATTATGAAAAAACCCATTACAGTCGAGATTATGGAAAACCCCATTACAGTCGAGATTTATTTGCTTTTATGCTCAGTATTTTGGTTGAAATTTACAGTTCCAGTCAATGTTACACAAATTCTGCTGATTGTCAACAGACAGCAGATTGACCGGCCATGTGATCCCCATTAATCAACCAATATAATGTAGGAAATAATTTTCCTCATATTTTAGCCACTAGGTGAGTATGCCTAAGTTCTGCTTATATATCAAAAATGCTTTGTGCACTTTTGCATTAATTAACCTCACATCTCTTACAGATACTTGACCCTCAATACAGATGCCACAAATTGCATCTTTCAATAAAACATGATGCTCCAAATCATGCTTTGCAACTTATATTAATCTCTAAACATGACACAAGAATTGCAGAAAATGACAGTATCCAAAGCTGATAGCCATGTGGAGCTATTTTGTTTTAATACGTGTATATTTGTGTACAATGAAAACTACATATTACATATGATTGTCATGTAGGTGATGACAGAATATTCAGTTAAATGGTGATCAATGATAATAATAATAATAATAAAACTAATAATGATAATAATAATAATTGGTGTACATGGGGTGTTCAGTGTTTTAAATGGAAATGGTGAAGAGCTTGTAGATTTATGTGCTGAAAAAGGACTGGTGATTGGGAATACATGGTTTAAAAAGAGATATACATAAGTATACGTATGTAAGGAGAGATGGCCAGAGAGTGTTATTGGATTACGTGTCAGTTGATAGGTGCGCGAAAGAGAGACTTTTGGATGGTAATGTGCTGAGAGGTGCAACTGGAGGGATGTCTTATCATTATCTTGTGGAGGCGAAAGTGAAGATTTGTAGAGGTTTTCAGAAAAGAAGAGAGAATGTTGGAGTGAAGAGAGTGGTGAGAGTAAGTGAGCTTGGGAAGGAGACTTGTGTGAGGAAGTACCAGGAGAGACTGAGTACAGAATGGAAAAAGGTGAGAACAAAGGACATAAGGGCTGTTGGGGAGGAATGGGATGTATTTAGGAAAGCAGTGATGGCTTGTGCAAAAGATGCTTGTGACATGAGAAGTGTGGGAGGTGGGCAGATTAGAAAGGGTAGTGAGTGGTGGGATGAAGAAGTAAGATTATTAGTGAAAGAGAAGAGAGAGGCATTTGGACGATTTTTGCAGGGAAATAATGCCAATGACTGGGAGATGTATAAAAGAAAGAGGCAGGAGGTCAAGGGAAAGGTGCAAGAGGTGAAAAAGAGGGCAAATGAGAGTTGGTGTGAGAGAGTATTATTAAATTTTAGGGAGAATAAAAAGATGTTTTAGAAGGAGGTAAATAAAGTGCATAAGACAAGGGAACAAATGGGAACATCAATGAAGGGGGCAAATGGGGAGATGATAACAAGTAGTGGTGATGTGAGAAGGAGATGAAGTGAGTATTTTGAAGGTTTGTTGAATGTGTTTGATGATAGAGTGGCAGATATAGGGTGTTTTGGTCAAGGTGGTGTGCAAAGTGAGAGGGTTAGGGAGAATGATTTGGTAAACAGAGAAGAGGCAGTAAAAGCTTTGCGGAAGATAAAAGCCGGCAAGGCAGCGGGTTTGGATGGTATTGAAGTGGAATTTATTAAAAAAGGGGTTGACTGTATTGTTGACTGGTTGGTAAGGTTATTTAATGTATGTATGACTCATGGTGAGGTGCCTGAGGATTGGCGGAATGCTTGCCTCGTGTGAAGGGATGGTAAGTTGTGATATCTGGCTGTTCCTCAGCTCCAGCAGGCTTAGTTTTGGTGTTGCTACCTTGCTGAAGCAGGGAATGGCGATGCTGTTTTCCTGTGGGGCGGGGTAGTGACAGGAAAGGATGAAGGCAAGCAAGTATGAATCTGTACATGTGTATGTATGTAATGTCTGCATAGGTGTATTTATATGTATATGTTGCGATGTATATGTATGTATATGTGCATATGTGGGCATTTATGTACATATATGTGTATAAGAGTGGATGAGCCATTCTTTGTCTGTTTCCTGGAGCTACCTCGCTGATGCAGGAAACAGTGATTATGTATTATGAATATATATATATATATATATAAATATATATATATATATATATATATATATATATATATATATTATCCCTGGGGATAGGGGAGAAAGAATACTTCCCACGTATTCCCTGCGTGTCGTAGAAGGCAACTAAAAGGGAAGGGAGCGGGGGGCTGGAAATCCTCCCCTCTCGTTTTTTCATTTTTCCAAAGAAGGAACAGAGAAGGGGGCCAGATGAGGATATTCCCTCAAAGGCCCAGTCCTCTGTTCTTAACGCTACCTCGCTAACGCGGGAAATGGCGAATAGTATGAAAGAAAGAAAGAATATATATATATATATATATATATTTTTTTTTTTTTTTTTTTTTTTTTTATACTTTGTCGCTGTCTCCCGCGTTTGCGAGGTAGCGCAAGGAAACAGACGAAAGAAATGGCCCAACCCCCCCCCCCCCATACACATGTACATACACACGTCCACACACGCAAATATACATACCCACACAGCTCTCCATGGTTCACCCCAGACGCCTCACATGCCCTGATTCAATCCACTGACAGCACGTCAACCCCTGTATACCATATGACTCCAATTCACTCTATTCCTTGCCCTCCTTTCACCCTCCTGCATGTTCAGGCCCCGATCACACAAAATCTTTTTCACTCCATCTTTCCACCTCCAATTTGGTCTCCCTCTTCTCCTCGTTCCCTCCACCTCTGACACATATATCCTCTTGGTCAATCTCTCCTCACTCATTCTCTCCATGTGCCCAAACCATTTCAAAACACCCTCTTCTGCTCTTTCAACCACGCTCTTTTTATTTCCACACATCTCTCTTACCCTTACGTTACTTACTCGATCAAACCACCTCACACCACACATTGTCCTCAAACATCTCATTTCCAGCACATCCATCCTCCTGCGCACATCTCTATCCATAGCCCACGCCTCGCAACCATACAACATTGTTGGAACCACTATTCCCTCAAACATACCCATTTTTGCTTTCCGAGATAATGTTCTCGACTTCCACACATTTTTCAAGGCTCCCAAAATTTTCGCCCCCTCCCCCACCCTATGATCCACTTCCGCTTCCATGGTTCCATCCGCTGACAGATCCACTCCCAGATATCTAAAACACTTCACTTCCTCCAGTTTTTCTCCATTCAAACTCACCTCCCAATTGACTTGACCCTCACCCCTACTGTACCTAATAACCTTGCTCTTATTCACATTTATATATATGTGTATATATATATATATATACATATATATATATGTGTATATGTATAAGAACTGGAGGAAGTGAAGTGTTTTAGATATCTGGGAGTGGATCTGTCAGCGGATGGAACCATGGAAGCGGAAGTGGATCATAGGGTGGGGGAGGGGGCGAAAATTTTGGGAGCCTTGAAAAATGTGTGGAAGTCGAGAACATTATCTCGGAAAGCAAAAATGGGTATGTTTGAAGGAATAGTGGTTCCAACAATGTTGTATGGTTGCGAGGCGTGGGCTATGGATAGAGTTGTGCGCAGGAGGATGGATGTGCTGGAAATGAGATGTTTGAGGACAATGTGTGGTGTGAGGTGGTTTGATCGAGTAAGTAACGTAAGGGTAAGAGAGATGTGTGGAAATAAAAAGAGCGTGGTTGAGAGAGCAGAAGAGGGTGTTTTGAAATGGTTTGGGCACATGGAGAGAATGAGTGAGGAAAGATTGACCAAGAGGATATATGTGTCGGAGGTGGAGGGAACGAGGAGAAGAGGGAGACCAAATTGGAGGTGGAAAGATGGAGTGAAAAAGATTTTGTGTGATCGGGGCCTGAACATGCAGGAGGGTGAAAGGAGGGCAAGGAATAGAGTGAATTGGAGCGATGTGGTATACAGGGGTTGACGTGCTGTCAGTGGATTGAATCAAGGCATGTGAAGCGTCTGGGGTAAACCATGGAAAGCTGTGTAGGTATGTATATTTGCGTGTGTGGACGTGTGTATGTACATGTGTATGGGGGGGGGGGGCCATTTCTTTCGTCTGTTCCCTTGCGCTACCTCGCAAACGTGGGAGACAGCGACAAAGTATAAAAAAAAAAAAAAAAAAAATATATATATATATATATATATATATATATATATATATATATATATATATAAGTAAAGTGTTTTAGATGTCTGGGAGTGGATCTGGCAGCGGATGGAACCATAGAAGCGGAAGTGAATCATAGGGTGGGGGAGGGAGCGAAAATCCTGGGAGCCTTGAAGAATGTGTGGAAGTCGAGAACATTATCTCGGAAAGCAAAAATGGGTATGTTTGAAGGAATAGTGGTTCCAACAATGCTGTATGGTTGCGAGGTGTGGGCTATGGATAGAGTTGTGCGCAGGAGGGTGGATGTGCTGGAAATGAGATGTTTGAGGACGATGTGTGGTGTGAGGTGATTTGATCGAGTAAGTAATGTAAGGGTAAGAGAGATGTGTGGAAATAAAAAGAGCGTGGCTGAGAGAGCAGAAGAGGGTGTTTTGAAATGGTTTGGGCACATGGAGAGAATGAGTGAGGAAAGATTGACCAAGAGGATATATGTGTCGGAGGTGGAGGGAACGAGGAGAAGTGGGAGACCAAATTGAAGGTGGAAAGATGGAGTGAAAAAGAAAAGACAAAAGAAATGGCCCAACCCACCTCCATACACATGTATATACACGCACGTCCACACACGCAAATATACATACCTATACATCTCAATGTACACATATATATACACACACAGACACATACATATATACCCATGCACACAATTCACACTGCCTGCCTTTATTCATTCCCATCGCCACCTCGCCACACGTGGAATACCATCCCCCTCCCCCCTCATGTGTGCGGGGTAGCGCTAGGAAAAGACAACAAAGGCCTCATTCGTTCACAGTCTCTAGCTGTCATGCAATAATGCCCGAAACCACAGCTCCCTTTCCACATCCAGGCCCCACACAGCTTTCCATGGTTTACCCCAGACGCTTCACATGCTCTGATTCAATCCACTGACAGCACGTCAACCCTGGTATACGACATCACTCCAATTCACTTTATTCCTTGCCCGCCTTTCACTCTCTTGCATGTTCAGGCCCCGATCACTCAAAATCTTTTCCACTCCATCTTTCCACCTCCAATTTGGTCTCCCACTTCTCATTCCCTCCACCTCTGACACATATATCCTCTTGGTGAATCTTTCCTCACTCATTCTCTCCATGTGCCCAAACCATTTCAAAACACCCTCTTCTGCTCTCTCAACCACGCTCTCTTTATTTCCACGCATCTCTCTTACCCTTACATTACTTACTCGATCAAACCACCTCACACCACACATTGTCCTCAAACATCTCATTTCCAGCACATCCACCCTCCTCTGCACAACTCTATCCATAGCCCATGCCTCGCAACCATACAACATTGTTGGAACCACTATTCCTTCAAACATACCCATTTTTGCTTTCCGAGATAATGTTCTTGACTTCCACACATTCTTCAAGGCTCCCAGGATTTTCGCCCCCTCCCCCACCCTATGATTCACTTCCACTTCCATGGTTCCATCCGCTGCCAGATCCACTCCCAGATATCTAAAACACTTTACTTCCTCCAGTTTTTCTCCATTCAAACTTACCTCCCAATTGACTTGACCCTCAACCCTACTGTACCTAATAACCTTGCTCTTATTCACATTTACTCTTAACTTTCTTCTTTCACACACTTTACCAAACTCAGTCACCAGCTTCTGCAGTTTCTCACATGAATCAGCCACCAGCACTGTATCATCAGCGAACAACAACTGACTCACTTCCCAAGCTCTCTCATCCACAACAGACTTCATTCTTGCCCCTCTTTCCAAAACTCTTGCATTCACCTCCCTAACAACCCCATCCATAAACAAATTAAACAACCATGGAGACATCACACACCCCTGCCGCAAACCTACATTCACTGAGAACCAATCACTTTCCTCTCTTCCTACACGTACACATGCCTTACATCCTCGATAAAAACTTTTCACTGCTTCTAACAACTTGCCACCCACACCATATATTCTTAATACCTTCCACAGAGCATCTTTATCAACTCTATCATATGCCTTTTCCAGATCCATAAATGCTACATACAAATCCATTTGCTTTTCTAAGTATTTCTCACATACATTCTTCAAAGCAAACACCTGATCCACACATCCTCTACCACTTCTGAAACCACACTGCTCTTCCCCAATCTGATGCTCTGTACATGCCTTCACCCTCTCAATCAATACCCTCCCATATAATTTACCAGGAATACTCAACAAACTTATACCTCTGTAATTTGAGCACTTATCCCCTTTGCCTTTGTACAGTGACACTATGCAAGCATTCCACCAATCCTCAGGCACCTCACCATGAATCATACATACATTAAATAACCTTACCAACCAGTCAGCAATACAGTCACCCCCTTTTTTTAATAAATTCCACTGCAATACCATCCAAACCCACTGCCTTTCCGGCTTTCATCTTCCGCAAAGCTTTTACTACCTCTTCTCTGTTTACCAAATCATTTTCCCTAACCCTCTCACTTTCCACACCACCTCGACCAAAACACCCTATATCTGCCACTCTTATCATCAAACATATATATGGAACCATGGAAGCGGAAGTGGATCATAGGGTGGGGGAGGGGGCGAAAATCCTGGGAGCCTTGAAGAATGTGTGGAAGTCGAGAACATTATCTCAGAAAGCAAAAATGGGTATGTTTGAAGGAATAGTGGTTCCAACAATGTTGTATGGTTGCGAGGCGTGGGCTATGGATAGAGTTGTGCGCAGGGGGATGGATGTGCTGGAAATGAGATGTTTGAGGACAATGTGTGGTGTGAGGTGGTTTGATCGAGTAAGTAACGTAGGGTAAGAGAGATTTGTGGAAATAAAAAGAGCGTGGTTGAGAGAGCAGAAGAGGGTGTTTTGAAATGGTTTGGGCACATGGAGAGAATGAGTGAGGAAAGATTGACCAAAAGGATATATGTGTCGGAGGTGGAGGGAACGAGAAGTGGGAGACCAAATTGGAGGTGGAAAGATGGAGTGAAAAAGATTTTGTGTGATCGGGGCCTGAACATGCAGGAGGGTGAAAGGAGGGCAAGGAATAGAGTGAATTGGATCAATGTGGTATACTGGGGTTGACGTGCTGTCAGTGGATTGAATCAGGGCATGTGAAGCGTCTGGGGTAAAATGTGGAAAGCTGTGTAGGTATGTATATTTGCGTGTGTGGACGTATGTATATACATGCGTATGGGGGTGGGTTGGGCCATTTCTTTCGTCTGTTTCCTTGCGCTACCTCGCAAACGAGGGAGACAGCAAAAAAATATATATATATATATATATATATTTTTTTTTTCATACTATTCGCTATTTCCCTTGGATAGCGAGGTAGCGTTAAGAACAGAGGACTGGGCCTTTGAGGGAATATCCTTACCTGGACCTCTCCTCTGTTCCTTCTTTTGGAAAAAAAAAAAAAAAAAACGAGAGGGGAGGATTTCCAGCCCCCCCGCTCCCTTCCCTTTTAGTCGCCTTCTACGACACGCAGGGAATACGTGGGAAGTATACTTTCTCCCCTATCCCCAGGGAATATATATATATATATATATATATATATATATAGTGGTAGAGGATGTGTGGATCAGGTGTTTGCTTTGAAGAATGTATGTGAGAAATACTTAGAAAAGCAAATGGATATGTATGTAGCATTTATGGATCTGGAGAAGGCGTATGATAGAGTTGATAGAGATGCTCTGTGGAAGGTATTAAGAATATATTGTGTGGGAGGAAAGTTGTTAGAAGCAGTGAAAAGTTTTTTATCGAGGATGTAAGGCATGTGTACGTGTAGGAAGAGAGGAAAGTGATTGGTTCTCAGTGAATGTAGGTTTGCGGCAGGGGTGTGTGATGTCTCCATGGTTGTTTAATTTGTTTATGGATGGGGTTGTTAGGGAGGTAAATGCAAGAGTTTTGGAAAGAGGGGCAAGTATGAAGTCTGTTGGGGATGAGAGAGCTTGGGAAGTGAGTCAGTTGTTGTTTGCTGATGATACAGCGCTGGTGGCTGATTCATGTGAGAAACTGCAGAAGCTGGTGACTGAGTTTGGTAAAGTGTGTGGAAGAAGAAAGTTAAGAGTGAATGTGAATAAGAGCAAGGTTATTAGGTACAGTAGGGTTGAGGGTCAAGTCAATTGGGAGGTGAGTTTGAATGGAGAAAAACTGGAGGAAGTGAAGTGTTTTAGATATCTGGGAGTGGATCTGGCAGCGGATGGAACCATGGAAGCGGAAGTGGATCATAGGGTGGGGGAGGGGGCGAAAATTCTGGGGGCCTTGAAGAATGTGTGGAAGTCGAGAACATTATCTCGGAAAGCAAAAATGGGTATGTTTGAAGGAATAGTGGTTCCAACAATGTTGTATGGTTGCGAGGCGTGGGCTATGGATAGAGTTGTGCGCAGGAGGATGGATGTGCTGGAAATGAGATGTTTGAGGACAATGTGTGGTGTGAGGTGGTTTGATCGAGTGAGTAACGTAAGGGTAAGAGAGATGTGTGGAAATAAAAAGAGCGTGGTTGAGAGAGCAGAAGAGGGTGTTTTGAAGTGGTTTGGGCACATGGAGAGGATGAGTGAGGAAAGATTGACCAAGAGGATATATGTGTCGGAGGTGGAGGGAACGAGGAGAAGAGGGAGACCAAATTGGAGGTGGAAAGATGAAGTGAAAAAGATTTTGTGTGATCGGGGCCTGAACATGCAGGAGGGTGAAAGGAGGGCAAGGAATAGAGTGAATTGGAGCGATGTGGTATACCGGGGTTGACGTGCTGTCAGTGGATTGAATCAAGGCATGTGAAGCGTCTGGGGTAAACCATGGAAAGCTGTGTAGGTATGTATATTTGCGTGTGTGGACGTATGTATATACATGTGTATGGGGGGGGTTGGGCCATTTCTTTCGTCTGTTTCCTTGCGCTACCTCGCAAACACGGGAGACAGCGACAAAGTATAATAAAAAAAAAGAAATAAAAAAAAAAATATATATATATATATATATATATATATATATATATATATATATATATATATATATATATATATATATATATATATATATATGTCCCTGGGGATAGGGGAGAAAGAATACTTCCCAGGTATTCCCTGCGTGTCGTAGAAGGCGACTAAAAGGGGAGGGAGCGGGGGGCTGGAAATCCTCCCCTCTCATTTTTTTTTTTTCAAATTTTCCAAAAGAAGGAACAGAGAAGGGGGCCAGGTGAAGATATTCCCTCAGAGGCCCAGTCCTCTGTTCTTAATGCTACCTCGCTAACGCGGGAAATGGCAAATAGTTTGGAGAAAAATATATATATATATATATATATATATATATATATATATATATATATATATATATATATATTTATATTTTTTTATTAAACTTTGTCGCTGTCTCCCGCGTTTGCGAGGTAGCGCAAGGAAACAGACGAAAGAAATGGCCCAACCCCCCATACACATGTATATACATATGTCCACACACGCAAATATACATACCTACACAGCTTTCCATGGTTTACCCCAGACGCTTCACATATATATATATATATATATATATATATATATATATATATATATATATATATATATATATATATATATATATATATGGATATATTTGTTCTACAATCCCTAACCCCTTATTTAAATGGAAGTTGATATCATGATATAATGCAATTTGATAACACGAGATCTTTTTAGGTACCTGTCTTGTGCTATATCCTGACCAAGGTGTATATATATTGAGTAGATATGACTTAAAAGGGCGTTATGTTGATCCTTGTGCACAATCTGCCATTAGATGACACTGGTTTTGATTTTGACTGATGCTTGGAAGGGGTTGTGTCAGTAGTCATGGCTCCAAGATGAAATGAGAAGCATGGCTGCTTTGTGTGCAGAACAAACAAAAACACCACCAGAGATCTGATGTTTCTTTTTTCCCAATGGATAAGAAAAGGTGAGTTGGTATTATTAGATTGAAATGTATTTTAAAAGCAGAGGAAGGGAAAGTATGTGGATGGTTGGGCCATTCTTTCGTCTGTTTCCATGTGCTACCTTGCTACTGCGGGAGACAGCGACTAAGTATAATAATGATATAATGATGATATATATATATGTATGGATGTATTTGTTCTACAATCCCTAACCCCTTATTTACATGAAAATTGATATAATATAATGCAATTTGATAACACAATGCAATTTGATGACACAAGATCTTTTTAGGTACCTGTCTTGTGCTATATCCTGACCAAGGTGTATATATATTGAGGAGATATGACTTAAAAGGGCCTTATGTTGATCCTCATGCATGATCTGCCATTAGATGACACTGGTGTTAATTTTGACTGATGCTTGGAAGGGGTTGTGTCAGTAGTCATGGCTCCAAGATGAAATGAGAAGCATGGCTGCTTTATGTGCAGAACAAACAAAAACACCACCAGAGATCTGATGTTTCTTTTTTCCCAATGGATAAGAAAAGGTGAGTTGGTATTATTAGATTGAAACATTTTAAAAGCAGAGGTAGGAAAAGAATGTGGATGGGTTGGGCCAATCTTTTGTCTGTTTGCTTGCGCTACCTTGCTACTGCGGGAGACAGCGACTAAGTATAATAATAATATAATGATAATATATGTGCATATATGGATTTATTGTTCCACAATCCTTAACCCCTTATTTACATGGAAATTGATATCATAATATAATGCAATTTGATAACAAGATCTTTTTAGGTACCTGTCTTGTGCTATATCCTGACCAAGGTGTGTATATATTGAGGAAATATGACTTAAAAGGGCCTTATGTTGATCCTCATGCACAATCTGCCATTAGATGACACTGGTGTTAATTTTGACTGATGCTTGTTAAGGGTTGTGTCAGTAGTCATGGCTCCAAGATGAAATGAGAAGCATGGCTGCTTTGTGTGCAGAACAAACAAAAACACCACCAGAGATCTGATGTTTCTTTTTTCCCAATGGATAAGAAAAGGTGAGTTGGTATTATTAGATTGAAACGTATTTTAAAAGCAGAGGAAGGAAAAGAATCTGGATGGGTTGGGCCATTCTTTTGTCTGTTTCCTTGCGCTACCTTGCTACTGCGGGAGACAGTGACTAAGTATAATAATAATTTTAATGGTAATATATATGTATATATGGATGTATTTGTTCTACAATCCCTAACCCCTTATTTACATGGAAATTGATATCATGTCTTGTGCTATATCCTGACCAAGGTGTATATATATTGAGGAGATATGACTTAAAAGGGCCTTATGTTGATCGTCATTCACGATCTGCCATTAGATGACATTGGTGTTAATTTTTTGACTAATGCTTGGTAGGGGTTGTGTCAGTAGTCATGGCTCCAAGATGAAATGAGAAGCATGGCTGCTTTGTGTGCAGAACAAGTAAAAACACCACCAGAGATCTGATGTTTCTTTTTTCCCAATGGATAAGAAAAGGTGAGTTGGTATTATTAGATTGAAACGTATTTTAAAAGCAGAGGAAGGAAAAGAATGTGGATGGGTTGGGCCATTCTTTCGCGTGTTTCCTTGCGCTACCTTGCTACTGCGGGAGACAGTGACTAAGTATAATAATAATTTTAATGGTAATATGTATGTATATATGGATGTATTTGTTCTACAATCCCTAACCCCTTATTTACATGGAAATTGATATCATGTCTTGTGCTATATCCTGACCAAGGTGTATATATATTGAGGAGATATGACTTAAAAGGGCCTTATGTTGATCGTCATGCACGATCTGCCATTAGATGACACTGGTGTTAATTTTTTGACTAATGCTTGGTAGGGGTTGTGTCAGTAGTCATGGCTCCAAGATGAAATGAGAAGCATGGCTGCTTTGTGTGCAGAACAAGCAAAAACACCACCAGAGAACTGATGTTTCTTTTTTCCCAATGGATAAGAAAAGGTGAGTTGGTATTATTAGATTGAAACGTATTTTAAAAGCAGAGGAAGGAAAAGAATGTGGATGGGTTGGGCCGTTCTTTCGTCTGTTTCCTTGCGCTACCTTGCTACTGCGGGAGACAGTGACTAAGTATAATAATAATTTTAATGGTAATATATATGTATATATGGATGTATTTGTTCTACAATCCCTAACCCCTTATTTACATGGAAATTGATATCATGTCTTGTGCTATATCCTGACCAAGGTGTATACATATTGAGGAGATATGACTTAAAAGGGCCTTATGTTGATCGTCATGCATGATCTGCCATTAGATGACATTGGTGTTAATTTTTTGACTAATGCTTGGTAGGGGTTGTGTCAGTAGTCATGGCTCCAAGATGAAATGAGAAGCATGGCTGCTTTGTGTGCAGAACAAGCAAAAACACCACCAGAGAACTGATGTTTCTTTTTTCCCAATGGATAAGAAAAGGTGAGTTGGTATTATTAGATTGAAACGTATTTTAAAAGCAGAGGAAGGAAAAGAATGTGGATGGGTTGGGCCATTCTTTCGTCTGTTTCCTTGCGCTACCTTGCTACTGCGGGAGACAGTGACTAAGTATAATAATAATTTTAATGGTAATATATATGTATATATGGATGTATTTGTTCTATAATCCTTAACCCCTTATTTACATGGAAATTGATATCATGTCTTGTGCTATATCCTGACCAAGGTGTATATATATTGAGGAGATATGACTTAAAAGGGCCTTATGTTGATCGTCATGCACGATCTGCCATTAGATGACACTGGTGTTAATTTTTTGACTAATGCTTGGTAGGGGTTGTGTCAGTAGTCATGGCTCCAAGATGAAATGAGAAGCATGGCTGCTTTGTGTGCAGAACAAGCAAAAACACCACCAGAGATCTGATGTTTCTTTTTTCCCAATGGATAAGAAAAGGTGAGTTGGTATTATTAGATTGAAACGTATTGTAAAAGCAGAGGAAGGAAAAGTGCATAAATTGAAACTTGCTATTATTTTAGTATGGGTATTCACATTTTGTAGTTGATAGAATTTAACAAAATTGGTGCCAACAGATTCCTTATGATGTATATCCTTATAATGTGAAGAGTTCATAAAGACTATGGGATTTTTGGTAGTAGGTAGTAGTTGGTAGGCAGCCAGTGACCAGTGAAGTATATTACCAGTACTTCTTGCCTGAGTATCAGGAGGGTTAGTGATAGCTGCATAGTGAACCAGCACTTCATTTGTTGTCAAGTTGCACTCCTCTGACCCAGTTAGTTGTCTTTTCTTTCTGCCTTACCTTTGCATGAACTGCTGGCATTCTGTCCACATACATACAAAATATCTCTTCCTGTCACTCAGCACTTGACAACACTTAACTCACACAGCTCATTCTTCGTAATTCAAGATTTCCTCTGGTGAGTGCTATGTGCTAGCCTTGCCTTTTGGCAAAATGATAGGAGCAATTGATAGAAGTAGTAGGTAGGAACATTCAGGTAGAAATGTTAAGTAAAAACATTAAGTAGAAGTAGTAGGTAGGAAAATTAGGTAAAAGTAGTCTGTCGGAACATATGGTAGGGGGCCCTCTGCAAACACTGCATTAGACTGGCCTTCCTCTGCCAGTGGCCTGTTAAGGGTGAGGCACTAAAGGCTAAGAAGCAGCACTGGAATTCACTTGTTATGGAGACTATTGCTCTGGCCACCCCCTTAAGGGAGTTCCAGAAGGGAGCATTTGTCAGAGATATAGACAGACAGATTTTAGGTGAAGCACCTGTAAAGCGATCATTGTAAAGTTCTCATAAAGTGGGCAGAGCTGTGAAGTACAGGGAAATTGTGGGGTTAGAACCCCAGAACGAACATATGAGAGTATGAGTAATGCGTTCCTAATACTTTCCTCCAATTTAATTAAATATTAAATGAACAGTTGATGCTTATGGTGTTTCGTCATTTTTTTTAAAAGTCCTTGTGGACACTAAAAAAAGTGACCATCCTGACAAAACACACTCACTTGGCATTTATTCAGATTCTGTAGAGCTTTATTAGCTCATATGTCATTATAGAAACTAGGTGAAGTATTAATACAAGAAAATTGGCTTGTAAAGACTAGAAATGCCTAATTTACTTTAATATTTATGCATTCCACTGATTTCTGCAATGCATCATAATGTTTTAATCTGAATGAATCCAAGTTTGCAGATATGTTGGGTCAGTTCAGATGTCTTCATAGATTTAGGGAATGAATTAATTAATGCCTTTGATGTCCCACACTGGTTCAGAGACATATATAGACATCTGAACTCACTGTTTATCCTGGTGTGGTTAAGTGAAGTACATTTTCTGATGATGAAATCTCATTAATGATAAAAACCCACAAGATGAAGTATTTGAATAGGCAAATTATCATGTTTTTGTATTTATTGGTAATTTACATTAATTATTTCTTATGTAATTCCACATTTTCCCTTGCTTCATAATGCCACAAGCAATGATTGATTTAATATCAATACCTTTCCATACCTATAGTACCTTTAATGCAATGGTATCTGTAAATTTGGACTAAAATGGAGTTATTATCATTGAAATTTCACATATGATTCCAATTTGTTAGTTAGTCTATCAGTCTTACAATAAAATTTCTTACTGTAAAATGTGAATTTACAGAGCATTCTAATGATTTTACTGATACCAAGGGTGGATATGGGACAGCAGCCAGCCAAATATCCCATGAGTAAATGAACCAATGGAGCCAGTTGAAAATAGACAGGCATTTCAGACAGTTTGCTAGGTTCTTTCTTATTTCTCTAATGAGTGTTGAATTTTCATATGATCTATCTATCTATATCTCTGACGTCTATTCTGATTGGAATTCTCTCAAAGGGGTGGCCATGGCAACAGAGTCTATAAATAAAGAGCTCCAGTTCCACTTCTTAGCCTTTAGTGCCTCACCCTTAACAGGCCACTGGCAGATGGCAAGTCTAGCAGTGTTTGCAGAGGCTTATTTAATTATATATTATGTATATATACATGTATATATATATGGTAGCAGATGGAACCATGGAAGTAGAAGTGAATTACAGGGTGGGGGAGGGGGCAAAGGTTCTGGGAGCGTTCAAGAATGTGTGGAAGGTGAGAATGTTATCTCAGAGAGCAAAAATGGGTATGTTTGAAGGAATAGTGGTTCCAACAATGTTATATGGTTGTGAGGCATGGGCAATAGATAGGATTGTGCTATGGAGGGTTTATGTGTTGGAAATGAGATGTTTGGGGACAATATGTGGTGTGAGGTGGTTTGATCGAGTAAGTAATGAAAGGGTAAGGGAGATGGGTGGTAATACAAAGAGTGCGGTTGAGAGAGCAGAAGAGAGTGTATTGAAATGGTTTGGTCACACGGAGAGAATGAGTGAGGAAAGATTGACAAAGAGGATATTTATGTCAGAGGTGGAGAAGTGGGAGACCAAATTTGAGGTGGAAGGATGAAGTGAAAAGGATTTTGAGCGGTCTGGGACTGAACATACAAGAGGGTGAAGGGCATGCAAGGAATAGTGAATTGGAACGATGTGGTGTACTGGGGTGGACGTGCTGTCAATGGATTGAACCAGGGTATGTGTAGCATTTGGGGTAAACTATGGAAAGTTTTGTGGGGCCTGGATGTGGAAAGGGAGCTGTGGTTTCGGTGCATTACACATGACAGCTAGAGACTGAGTGTGAGCGAATGTGGCCTTTGTTGTCTTTTCCTAGCGCTACCTCGCACTCAGGCAGGGGGAGGGGGATGTCATTTCATGTGTGGTGGGAATGGATGAAGGCAACATGTACGAATATGTACATGTGTATATATGTGTATACGAATATGTACATGTGTGTATATGTATGTACATGTTGAAATGTATAGGTATGTATATGTATGTGTGTGTGTGGGTGTCTATGTATATACATGTGTATGTGGGTGGGTTGGGCCATTCTTTCATCTGTTTCCTTCACTATTCCTTCAAACACACCCATTTTTGCTTTCCACGATAATGCTCTCAATTTCCACACACTCTTCAACGCTCTCAGAACTTTCGCCCCCTCCCCCACCCTATGATTCACTTCCGCTTCCATGGTTCCATCGGCTGCCAAATCCACTCCCAGATATCTAAAACACTTCACTTCCTCTAGTTTTTTTCCATTCAAACTTACCTCCCAATTGACTTGTCCCTCAACCCTACTGTACCAAATAACCTTGCTCTTATTCACATTTTTTTTATCATCCTTTGTTGCTGTTTCCCGCATTAGCGAGGTAGCGCAAGGAAACAGAAGAATGGCCCAACCCACCCACAAACACATGTACATATATACATGTCCACACACAGACATATTCATATATACACATGTACATAATTTATTCTGTCTTCCCTTATTCATTCTTGTTGCCACCCCGCCAAACATGAAAAGACAACCCCCTCCCCCTGCATGTGCTCGAGGTAGCGCTAGGAAAAGACAACAAAGGCCACATTTGTTCACACTCAGTCTCTAGCTGTCATGTTTCATGCACCGAAACCACAGCTCCCTTTCCACATCCAGGCCCCACAAACTTTCCGTGGTTTATCCCAGACGCTTCACATGCCCTGGTTCAATCGATTGACAGCACGTTGATCCCAGTATATATATATATATATATACATATATATTCTTTTCTTTCATAGACAGATATATATGCCTGGGGATAGGGGAGAAAGAATACTTCCCACGTATTCCCTGCGTGTCGTAGAAGGCGACTAAAAGGGGAGGGAGCGTGGGGCTGGAAATCCTCCCCTCTCTTTTTTTTCTTTTAATTTTCCAAAAGAAGGAACAGAGAAGGGGGCCAGGTGAGGATATTCCCTCAAAGGCCCAGTCCTCTGTTCTTAATGCTACCTTGCTAACGCGGGAAATGGCAAATAGTTTGAAAGAAAGAAAGAATATATATATATATATATATATATATATATATATATATATATATATATATATATATATATATATATATATATATAGAAAAGCAAATGGATTTGTATGTAGCATTTATGAATCTGGAGAAGGCATATGATAGAGTTGATAGAGATGCTCTGTGGAAGGTATTAAGAATATATGGTGTGGGAGGCAAGTTGTTAGAAGCAGTGAAAAGTTTTTATCGAGGATGTAAGGCATGTGTACGTGTAGGAAGTGAGGAAAGTGATTGGTTCTCAGTGAATGTAGGTTTGCGGCAGGGGTGTGTGATGTCTCCATGGTTGTTTAATTTGTTTATGGATGGGGTTGTAGGGAGGTGAATGCAAGAGTTTTGGAAAGAGGGGCAAGTATGAAGTCTGTTGTGGATTAGAGAGCTTGGGAAGTGAGTCAGTTGTTGTTCGCTGATGATACAGCGCTGGTGGCTGATTCATGTGAGAAACTGCAGAAGCTGGTGACTGAGTTTGGTAAAGTGTGTGAAAGAAGAAAGTTAAGAGTAAATGTGAATAAGAGCAAGGTTATTAGGTACAGTAGGGTTGAGGGTCAAGTCAATTGGGAGGTAAGTTTGAATGGAGAAAAACTGGAGGAAGTAAAGTGTTTTAGATATCTGGGAGTGGATCTGGCAGCGGATGGAACCATGGAAGCAGAAGTGGATCATAGGGTGGGGGAGGGGGCGAAAATCCTGGGAGCCTTGAAGAATGTGTGGAAGTCGAGAACATTATCTTGGAAAGCAAAAATGGGTATGTTTGAAGGAATAGTGGTTCCAACAATTTTGTATGGTTGCGAGGCGTGGGCTATGGATAGAGTTGTGCGCAGGAGGGTGGATGTGCTGGAAATGAGATGTTTGAGGACAATGTGTGGTGTGAGGTGGTTTGATCGAGTAAGTAACGTAAGGGTAAGAGAGATGTGTGGAAATAAAAAGAGCGTGGTTGAGAGAGCAGAAGAGGGTGTTTTGAAATGGTTTGGGCACATGGAGAGAATGAGTGAGGAAAGATTGACCAAGAGGATGTATGTGTCGGAGGTGGAGGGAACGAGGAGAAGTGGGAGACCAAATTGGAGGTAGAAAGATGGAGTGAAAAAGATTTTGTGTGATCGGGGCCTGAACATGCAGGAGGGTGAAAGGAGGGCAAGGAATAGAGTGAATTGGATCGATGTGGTATACCGGGGTTGACGTGCTGTCAGGGGATTGAATCAGGGCATGTGAAGCGTCTGGGGTAAACCATGGAAAGTTGTGTAGGTATGTATATTTGCGTGTGTAGACGTGTATGTATATACATGTGTATGGGGGTGGGTTGGGCCATTTCTTTCGTCTGTTTCCTTGCGCTACCTCGCAAATGCGGGAGACAGCGAAAAAAATATATATATATATATCCCTGGGGATAGGGGAGAAAGAATACTTCCCACGTATTCCCTGCGTGTCGTAGAAGGCAACTAAAAGGGAAGGGAGCGGTGGGCTGGAAATCCTCCCCTCTTGTTTGTTTTTTTTTAATTTTCCAAAAGAAGGAACAGAGAAGGGGGGCCAGGTGAGTATATTCCTTCAGAGGCCCAGTCCTCTGTTCTTAACACTACCTTGCTAATGCGGGAAATGACGAATAGTTTGAAAGAAAGTTTGAAATATATGTATACACTCACACATGATGTCCTCACCCTCATTTACTGCCATCATTCTCTGTCTTCTCATCATCCAAGGAGTGTCGTTGGCCATCAGGATCACCAGGTGGGAGGTACCTGCGTCGTTGGCAGTAGGCGAGGGTGGATGGCTGGTGTGTGAGTGGGCGGACGAAGGGGAACACAACTTATAGGCAACTACCATTGAGAGGTGTCTGGGGAGGCCCGTGTTCAAAACCTCCTCTGACATTGCCCCCTTGATTGTCGTAGCTTTGCCAGACGAGCAGCCGAGGATTATCAAAGATGGGGTTGGACCCTACAGGCTTCAGCAGCTGATCACCATCAACTGTATGTCCCATGGCAGCAGGCCTGCCCCAAACCTCACCGTCTACATCAACGATGAGTCTGTTGACCCTGATTGGGACAGTCGGGAGCTGGTGTTTGTGAACGAGACGTCAGGGTTGGAGACGGCTGTGAAGAGCCTGCAGTTTCCCCTGCGGGTGACCATGGTGCAGCTGGACGGTCTGCAAGTGAAGTGTGTGGCGTCCATCCCTGAAATATACTGGCTGAGCAGCGAGACGACCCTCTCTGTTGAGTTACACCACAACTATAGCCACCCGATCGTCTCACAGGGGTATGTGTCATATAGCAGCAGTCAGAATACAGCAACCCACATGCCTCGTCTTTCTCACCAGCCACCTCCTGCGGTAGCTGGCTGCATTTTCTGAACTCCCTTCCTATGTTGTATTGAGTCTTCCTAATTTTGTCACTCATCCTCATAATCTCTCGTAATCCTTTTTTTATTAGCAATATGTTTTTTTTGTTACACTCCATTTTCTATGGATTTAGTTTTTTCTTATCTAGTTCTTTTCATTTTTCGTATGTTTTACTAATTCTGACTTTGTCACTGATGCTTATAATCCCTCATAACCTTTTCTTTATTGGTGAAATGTATTTAATTTCACTCTCCTTTCTCTGTGGGGCCTAGATGTGGAAAGGGAGCTGTGGTTTTGGTGTATTATTACATGACAGCTGGAGACTGAATGTGAACGAAAGTGGCCTTTGTTGCCTTTTCCTAGCGCTATCTCGCGCACATGTGGGGGAAGGGGGTGGTTATATTCATGTGTGGCAGGGTGGTGATGGGAATGAATAAAGGCAGACAGTATGAATTATGTGTGTGTATATATATGTATACGTTGAGATGTATAGGTATGTATATATTGCGTGTGTGGATGTGTATGTATATACATGTGTATGTGGGTGGGTTTGGCCATTCTCTCGTCTGTTTCCTTGCGCTACCTCGCTTACGTGGGATACAGCGACAAAGCAAAGTAAAATAAATAAATAAATAAATTTTTATTTTTATTTTTTATTTTGCTTTGTCGCTGTCTCCCGCGTTTGTGAGGTAGCGCAAGGAAACAGACGAAAGAAATGGCCCAACCCACCCCCTACACATGTATATACATACACGTCCACACACGCAAATATACATACCCGTACATCTCAATGTACACACATATATATACACACACAGACACATACATATATACACATGCACACAATTCACACTGTCTGCCTTTATTCATTCCCATCACCACCTCGCCACACATGGAATAACATCCCCCTCCCCCCTCATGTGTGCGAGGTAGCGCTAGGAAAAGACAACAAAGTACCCATTTGCTCATACTCAGTCTCTAGCTGTCATATATATATATATATATATATATATATATATATATATATATATATATATATATATATATATATATATATATATTATCCTTGGGGATAGGGGAGAAAGAATACTTCCCACGTATTCCCTGCGTGTCATAGAAGGCGACTAAAAGGGGATGGAGCGGGGGGCTGGAAATCCTCCCCTCTTGCTTTTTTTTTTTTTTTTTAATATTCTAAAAGAGGGAACAGAGAAGGGGGCCAGGGAGGATATTCCCTCAAAGGCCCAGTCCTCCGTTCTCAACGCTACCTCGCTAATGTGGAAAATGGCGAATAGTATGAAAGAAAGAAAAGATATATATATATATATATATATATATATATATATATATATATATGTGTGAGAATGTATGTGAGAAATACTTAGAAAAGCAAAGGGATTTGTATGTAGCATTTATGGATCTGGAGAAGGCATATGATAGAGTTGATAGAGATGCTCTGTGGAAGGTATTAGGAATATATGGTGTGGGAGGCAAGTTGTTAGAAGCAGTGAAAAGTTTTTATCGAGGATGTAAGGCATGTGTACGTGTAGGAAGAGAGGAAAGTGATTGGTTCTCAGTGAATGTAGGTTTGCGGCAGGGGTGTGTGATGTCTCCATGGTTGTTTAATTTGTTTATGGATGGGGTTGTTAGGGAGGTAAATGCAAGAGTCCTGGAAAGAGGGGCAAGTATGAAGTCTGTTGGGGATGAGAGAGCTTGGGAAGTGAGTCAGTTGTTGTTCGCTGATGATACAGCGCTGGTGGCTGATTCATGTGAGAAACTGCAGAACCTGGTGACTGAGTTTGGTAAAGTGTGTGGCAGAAGAAAGTTAAGAGTAAATGTGAATAAGAGCAAGGTTATTAGGTACAGTAGGGTTGAGGGTCAAGTCAATTGGGAGGTGAGTTTGAATGGAGAAAAACTGGAGGAAGTGAAGTGTTTTAGATATCTGGGAGTGGATCTGTCAGCGGATGGAACCATGGAAGCGGAAGTGGATCACAGGCTGGGGGAGGGGGCGAAAATTTTGGGAGCCTTGAAAAATGTGTGGAAGTCGAGAACATTATCTCGGAAAGCAAAAATGGGTATGTTTGAAGGAATAGTGGTTCCAACAATGTTGTATGGTTGCGAGGCGTGGGCTATGGATAGAGTTGTGCGCAGGAGGATGGACGTGCTGGAAATGAGATGTTTGAGGAAAATGTGTGGTGTGAGGTGGTTTGATCGAGTAAGTAACGTAAGGGTAAGAGAGATGTGTGGAAATAAAAAGAGCGTGGTTGAGAGAGCAGAAGAGGGTGTTTTGAAATGGTTTGGGCACATGGAGAGAATGAGTGAGGAAAGATTGACCAAGAGGATATATGTGTCGGAGGTGGAGGGAACGAGGAGAAGAGGGAGACCAAATTGGAGGTGGAAAGATGGAGTGAAAAAGATTTTGTGTGATCGGGGCCTGAACATGCAGGAGGGTGAAAGGAGGGCAAGGAATAGAGTGAATTGGAGCGATGTGGTATACAGGGGTTGACGTGCTGTCAGTGGATTGAATCAAGGCATGTGAAGCGTCTGGGGTAAACCATGGAAAGCTGTGTAGGTATGTATGTTTGCGTGTGTGGACGTGTGTATGTACATGTGTATGGGGGGGGGGGGGGGTTGGGCCATTTCTTTTGTCTGTTTCCTTGCGCTACCTCGCAAACGCGGGAGACAGCGACAAAGTATAAAAAAAAAAAATATATATATATATATATATATATATATATGTGTGTGTGTGTGTGTGTGAGAAAGACTTAGAAAAGCAAATGGATTTGTATGTAGCATTTATGGATCTGGAGAAGGCATATGATAGAGTTGATAGAGATGCTCTAACAACTTGCCTCCCACACCATATATTCATAATACCTTCCACAAAGCATCTCTATCAACTCTGTCATATGCCTTCTTCAGATCCATAAAAGCTACATACAAATCCATTTGCTTTTTTAAGTATTTCTCACATACATTCCTCAAAGCAAACACCTGATCCACATATCCTCTACCACTTCTGAAACCACGCTGCTCTTCTCCAGTCTGATGCTCTGTACATGCCTTCACCCTCTCAATCAATGTCCTCCCATATAATTTTCCAGGAATACTCACCAAACTTATACCTCTGTAATTTGAGCACTCACTTTTATCCCCTTTGCCTTTGTACAGTGGCACTATGCAAGCATTCCGCCAATCCTCAGGCACCTCACCATGAGTCATACATACATTAAATAACCTTACCAACCAGTCAACAATACAGTCACCCTCTTTTTTTAATAAATTCCACTGCAATACCATCCAAACCCGCTGCCTTGGCGGCTTTCATCTTCTGCAAAGCTT
The DNA here is from genome assembly GCF_036320965.1 of Panulirus ornatus. Classification (NCBI taxonomy): domain Eukaryota; kingdom Metazoa; phylum Arthropoda; class Malacostraca; order Decapoda; family Palinuridae; genus Panulirus; species Panulirus ornatus. Next base: position 4,791,812 of record NC_092265.1, read on the forward strand.
TTACTACCTCATCTCTGTTTACCAAATCATTCTCCCTAACCCTCTCACTTTGCACACCACCTCGACCAAAACACCCTATAACTGCCACTGTATCATCAAACACATTCAACAAACCTTCAAAATACTCACTTCATGTGAGATATATATATATATATATATATATATATATATATATATATATATACTATTCGCCATTTCCCGCATTAGCGAGGTAGCGTTTAGAACAGAGGACTGGGCCTTAGAGGGAATATCTTCACCTGGCCCCCTTCTCTATTCCTTCTTTTGGAAAATCAAAAAAAAAAAAAACGAGAGTGGAGGATTTCCAGCCACCTGCTCCCTCCCCTTTTAGTTGCCTTCTACGGCACGCAGGGAATACGTGGGAAGTATTCTTTCTCCTCTGTCCCCAGGGAGGAGGTGGAAAGATGGAGTGAAAAAGATTTTGAGTGATCAGGGCCTGAACATGCAGGAGGGTGAAAGGCGGGCAAGGAATAGAGTGAATTGGATCGATGTGGTATACCGGGGTTGACGTGCTGTCAGTGGATTGAATCAGGGCATGTGAAGTGTCTGGGGTAAACCATGGATAGTTTTGTGAGGCCTGGATGTGAGAAGGGAGCTGTGGTTTCGGTACATTATACATGACAGTTAGAGACTGAGTGTGAATGAATGTGACCCTTGTTGTCTTTTCCTGGTGCTACCCCGCACACATGCGGGGAAGGGGGTTGTCATTTCATGTGTGGCGGGGTGGCGACGGGAATGAATAAGGGCAGACAGTATGAATTATGTGTATGTGTACATAAGTATATGTCTGTATGTGTATATGTGTATACGTTGAGATGTATAGGTATGTATATGAGCGTGTGTGGACATGTATGTATATACATGTGTATGTTGGTGGGTTGGGCCATTCGTTCGTCTGTTTCCTTGCGCTACACACACATACATACAATATATATGTTCCTGTGAGTCCACAGGAAAATGAAACACGATAAGTTCCCAAGTGCACTCCGTGAAATAATCACATAATCAGGGGTTACATGAGAGAAATATAACAGTCAGTTAATAAACAATGAAGAGACAGCAAGGACACCAAATGAATGTCAATGAATGTGGCCTTTTTTGTCTTTTCCTGGCACTACCTCACTGGGGGGAATGCTGTTTCATGTTTGGCGGGGTGGTGACAGGAATGGATAAAGGCAGGATGTATGAATATGTACATGTGTACATATGTATATATCTGTGTAAGGGTGTGCATGTATATATGTGTATGTGGGAGGATTTGGGCCACTCCTCGTCTGTTTCCTTGTGCTACCTCGCTGACGCTGGAGATGGTGATTAAGGATAATAAGTAAATATGTCAATTTAATTCAGGATGATGATCACATTGCTCACCCATTCTCTAAGCCCAACCTGACCTCAGTTCCACATCTGGACAATAACGGTTTCACATGGCCTTTCTCAGTATTAGTGATGGACTTTCTTGTGTAATATTGTTCTGTGTTTTTCCTCTACTGTAAGATTTCTATTTTTCTGTTTCCCTGTTTTAATTTTATTGTACTACCATTCATGAGATTGTTAATTTGTTTAGTGTGTCCCTTACTTTTATGTGCTGTGTTTTTATATTTTGCTGCATTTTACTTTTCTTATCCAAGTTTTGTGATGTAGTATTTTTCTCATTTTTGCGGTTTCCTGATGAAGCCTCTGTAAAGTCGAAAGCTTGATTGTATTATATGGTGGACTATGGACAACTGATGTTTGAGCACCCACCTAATGGTAGAATAATACTGAGGAAAATTAGAACATAAGAAATATATATGTATATGTACATGTAAGAGAGATGTGGTAATAAAAAAGAGTTGGTTGAGAGAGTAGAAGAGGGTGTATTAAAATTGTTTGGTCGCATGGAGAGAATGAGTGAGGAAAGATTGACAAAGAGGATATATGTGTCTGAGATGGAGGGAACGAGAAGTGGGAGACCAAATTGGAGATGGAAGGATGGAGTAAAAAAGATTTTGAGTGATCGGGGCGTGAATATACAGGAGGGTGAAAGGCGTTTAAGGAATAGAGTGAATTGGAACGAAGTGGTATACTGGAGTCGACGTGATGTCAGTGGAATGAACCAGGGAATGTGAAGCGTCTGGGGTAAACCATGGAAAGTTTTGTGGGGCCTGGATGTGGAAAGGGAGCTGTGGTTTTGGTGCATTACGAATGTGGCCTTTGTTATCTTTTCCTAATGCTACCTCGCACACACACATGGGGGGAGGGGGGGGTGCCATTTCATGTGTGGCGGGGTGGCGGCGGAATGGATGAAGGCAGCATGTATGATTATGTACATGTGTATATATTTATATGTCTGTGTATGTATGTGTTGAAATATATAGGTATGTATATGTGCGTGTATGGGCATTTATGTATATACATGTGTATGTGGGTGTGGTTGGGTTGGGCCATTCTTTCGTCTGTTTCCTTGCGCTACCTTGCTAACGCCGGAGACAGCGACAAAGTATAATAAATTAATAAATAGATGTGCATGTATATAAGTGGAATGGTCAGTTCCTCCTCCCTCACTTTATCTTTCTCTTCCTCCTCCATCTGTTTTACCACTATCAGCTCCTTCTATTACATCTGTATCCGTTTTGCCTCCAGGAGTTCCTTCATCTTTTGATTCTTCTTTTCCAGTTCCTTCATCTGGATTTTCAGTGGAGGGCCACAGATCAGCTTCACCACCACATCGGAAAAACCTGTCCCATCTGTAGTTATATCACCTTCAGAAGCAACCCAAGAATCAGATATGATACCGGATGCAGATAAAGAAGGCATTTCCCAGAAAACAAAAGAAACCATCCCTGAAAATGTCCTGTCAAACAACAAGGTGGAGCTTCTAAGCAAGGCAGTGTAAAACACCTTCAAAAAGGTCTACCATTACCTGAATCTGTTCATGAAGAAGAGGAAGAAGACCTTAAAACAAGTTCTGTGGAAGAGGATGATGGCAGTGCAGAGGAGACTTCAGAGACTGCTCCAAAACCTATGAACCTCACCCTCCTGCAAGGTTAGGCCCCAAATTTCCTCTTTGTCAACATTTCTCACTCATTCTCTCCATGTGACCAAACCATTTCAAAACATGGAGCCTGCATGTTTTAAGAAATTTCATTCTTCCTGTCATCTTTTTCTATTTAATTCTTAAAGAATGAGTATTTATTATTTCACTCGGTATTATTTGCAGGAGAGGAAATACAATTGAGGATATGAAAAGAGCAGAATAGAGCTTTGCTTTATTTCTATGTCCTACAGTAAGATCACATCGGGGCTTTAAACTTAATAGCTGGGTAGTAATACAGATGTAAAATAACATCACATCAGGGCTTTGAACTTAGTATAAACATTGCTGTAATACTCTTAAATAATTAAAACCAAGACACTCTCCTAATAATATGTGAGGGCAGTAACGGTCACTATCTGCAAAAAAATAATCAAATGGAAGAATTTTTATTTTTTCACTACATCACAGGCGAAATTTGCAATTTTGTGTTTTCTGGAAAGGATTACAGTATGGCTGTCTCCCTTATTTGCAAAACAAGTAAAGAGAGCTTCTGTGTATTTTCCTTACAACACAACATTGCTGTTACCGCCATGGTTAAACTGACCTTTACTACCTGGGCAGACTGACCTACCGAGCCCTAGCACTGTTAGCACTTTGCACACTGGGTAGAAAAACAGGTATCACATGGCACCACATTGCATATGTAGACGTGTGTGTTCCTGCAAATGGTATATAGAAATGGCCACACTGATTTCTGTAGACAATAATCCTGGCTGAGATGTGTGCCATGAGCTAACATTGTCACTTGGAAATAGTCTATCTGGGTAAGAATAATCTGCAGCAAGTCTGACATGGCTCTAATAACAGTTCATTTAACACTATATATTAACAAAGAGCATAACCATTAGGATGATTGCAAGAATTAACAATGGAAGCTAATGACAACCAACCCAACCAGAGCAACAACTGAAAGGCATGTAAAAGTTGCGTCACTGCTCAGCATAGCCCAGCACACACCCAATGGGCCATTTATATATAATTCGTGTTTTGCCATTGTCAACAAAAGGGTACTGGCATGTTATGTAATTTCAAAAACAATTAATATATATAAACTATTTTTGCGCTTTTCATTGTGCATATAATAAATTACAGTAATCTGGACTCTTGATAGGGTATAAGCTCTTGAGATGAATTTGTAAATACTTCATGCTCATATCAGATATAATACACTATAGTGTGAGTGATAATATATATATGTATTTTCAGTTACATGAGAATTATGTACAACCAACTGCTGAGTCTATCATACAACCATATTATTGTTTAGGTAACACTCAGTGGGCTGTGGTACTGCTCAGCATTTAACTAGGCATAGTGGACCTATTTTTCGACTTTGAAACATTCTCTAAGAATGAACTTTTTTTTACTTCCGAATGTAAATATGGATGCCACATGAAGTGACAAAACAAACAGGTCTCATAAGGCAAAATATAACCCCATATTGTTCCTACTGCTTGTGGCTGCACAAATGCAATGAGAACACTGGGAGAAAGACACACACCTCCTAAAGGAGTTCAGCTGCTTTGGCTGAATGCAGCTTATGGGAAGGGTGGGGGCATAACAGGATCTGTTCTGTGGACTTACACAGCCTGACTAGAAAATTAACACAACATGAACTGGCCATCAAGTGATTCATCTACTGAATGGTAACGGCAATTTGTCTTCCCAAGGTGAGGCATATACCCCTCACAGTCTGCAACCAAAGACAAAGGCTGAAGTGCATAAGGGTAATTAGGATTGATACCTGCACAAAGGAAGTTGTACCATCTTGGAGATCACTTGTGTCATGGCAAGTCAGAAAGCTGTGGCAGTGCTTAGTCGTTCGCAGTCGTTCGTCAGGTTTCGGTCGAGAGGAAGGAGGTGAGCTGTTCCATCACAGCTCGTGCATCTCAGAGCTAGAGGTGATATCCACATCCTCAGACCAGCTGACATCCATGTTATTTCCATCGTTGTGAGGATTTATGTTGTTATCATCAGAATCAGAGGATGGTGCAGAAGGAAGGCGTCTTCGAGGGGGTCGTTTCCCTCGACCAGGGAGAGGTTCAACTGTAAGGGCATCACTAGTATACTGTTTCAACAGTTCATCAGGGTCACCAGTATACTGTTTTAATAGTTCGTCAGTTATCATAGCTTCACCAGCACCCTCCTTTGGGCACCAAGGTCCATTTTTGCGGCCAAGGGGTTGATTGCCGGATGAGTCTTGTTTGGCATGTCGTTCACCATCACTACTATCACTGTCAGAATCAGTGGAGGAACCCCCTTTTAAATCACACTGAGAAAGTTCTGAGTCACTGGCAGCCTCAGAGCTACTCGTGAGTCCAACACCAGAGAGCTCAACAACTTCAACAAAATGATGAGTACTACTTGGAGTTTCTTCATACTCATCCTCATCTGGGTCCTCAAGAAGATGGTGTTCTATTCTATCCCTGACTGGTGATCCATTTTGTCGAGAGGCATTTATCTTGACTGGAGATTTTGGCTGATGGACAGGTACTGTCCATGCTAGACCAGTGGGAGATACTCTTTCCATTTCACTGCCTCCTTCACTACTTTCTGACGTGGTTCGCCGAGATCCTGGTCGACTACCTTGGCCACTGGTATCAAGGGATTTTCCATTTACCTCTTTAGGCTTTTCATTTACCTCTTTTGCCTTTCCATTTACTTCTTTTGGTTTTCCATTCATATCCTTTGGCTTTACATCAACATGCAAACCATTTCTGTTTAAACTGTTTGCTCTGTTGTTATGAATGACTCTTCGCACATGTGTGGGTGTACGGGGGCGGTCTGCAGCACTCAAAGATACAGTCCGCTGAGGTCGAGGTCTAGGTGATGGTGGGAGATCCAAAAAGCTATCATCTGACTGGGAGTCATTAAGATCTAGGATAAAGGAGACAGAATTTGATTTCTCCACTACAGCTTTCACACATGGTGATGGTGGAGGAGATTCAAAAGAAAGCTCTTGTACTCTGCTGTCTCCATCAACACCATCTTCGGAAGTCAGACCTAGTCGGGACCTGCGTTTACTGATGTCACACTTGGAGGGTGATATTTTTCCTGATGGAGATCGAACAGCTACCCTGTGAAAAGAAATTTTCAAATTCAGAAAGTGTGAAAAAATTAAAACAAAAGATGAAACCATGAACAGCTGCATAACTGATTACCTGTTTAGTCGATCCACGGGAAAGGCCATTAATTTGGGTATAATACCATTGAAAAGAAATGTAATTTAGGTCCAATATTTTTTCCTACAATAAGGAAGACACAAGGATGACAAACTAGCACACATGTAACAAAATGCCTGATCTAAACAAGCCATTGCCAAAGCCAGAACATATACTAAATTTTTTTTTTTAATGTGGTCCTATTTTTTAAAATCAGCATTAATAAAAAATATAAAGAATCAAAAAAGAAAACTAAGCTATCACATACACTTTTTGACTATATACACTCTTTTGACAAAAAAGAAGCTATCATGCATGATGCCTCACAACAATAATAACAACTGGTGAAGGAAAGGGGTAGGTAAAAATACTTTTGGGCCAATTCTAAAATTACACAAGTAAAAATTTGTAGCATGAAAAAAAAAACTACACTATTATGTCAATAAATGATAGGTAATGTATGAAATCTACTTGGAATCATATATACAAAAAAAAAAAAAAAATGCTTGTGAGTCATAGCTTAAATAAATAAGGTCTGGGGTATATACTTGAAAGAAAAACTTTTTACATATTGGTATGTTTTCTTTTTAAATCTAATGGTAAAGTTTCCTTTGGTAACTGAAAAATACATGAATGATAATTTCTTTGAGCGTTCGATAACATATATATATATTATTTGTAATAAAACAAATACACAGTTTTGATATCTACAGAGTAGATGCTTTTACATCTTATATGCAGCCACAAGGAAAAATGTTCATTCTCTTTACCATAAGAATGGCAAAAAATGCAGCAGCATTGTTACAATAAACAGATTAAAAGAAACTTAACTTTTAGAATAATATCAACATATATTTTACATCATTTAGTCTTAGTGAACAAAGCTTCACAAAAGAAAAACAACTTGATTACATTATACAAAAAAAAAAAGGGACATAAAGGGGAAGGGTGCACAGGTACTTTTGATACCTGTTGGTGCTGGAGTGCAGGGCAGTAGGGTGATAGGAGTGCTGGGATACGTACCTGGGAGATCGGGGGGCAGCCTGAGGGGAGGGCGCCCCCTCTTGGCGCCGTGGTGTTGCTGGAGAGCGGCTCACGAGATCTGTAAAAGGTGACCCGAGCGTCAGGTGCAGGCCGGTGGTCAGACCAGTGGGGTACGTAAGCACACAGTGGGAGGACCGATGGTGCCTTAATGTCGGTATTGTTAACTAAGCTAAATTTGGAATTCCAAACTAAAGGGCAAATGCCCTTGCATTCATTGTCTGATTTGGATTGATATGATTTTATTTACACTATAGGCAGATCATATTTTCATTATTTTCATGGAATAATAACTGCATCTGAAAAAGTACTAATAACTACTTGCATAAAGCTCTCACTACGAAAAGATGTTAATCATGCAGCGGCTGAATCACATAAATTTCTGCAAAACTTATTTGTTATACAAATAGGGAAACTGAAGCATTTAGCATTTGCTTTTATTTCTTCTCTCTTGTAAGTGTATAGCATCTGGTCTTACCATCGGCATCATATGTGCATGTGCAGCATTCCACAGTATTATCCAAAGCTGTGGTCTTCTATTAAATATTTACAATATGCAATGTTGAACATTCATCATATGTTTATATGTTGCAATTGACTGTTAACCATGTTCTTTCACCTGCTGTTTAAAAGCACTGATCCCACCACCACAATGTTGTGCTTTGGATAAAACTTCATGCAAGACAAGCACATGCAGCCCAAGCCTGGCAGATAAAGGCAAATGACCTGGCTCACCAAGAATGAGGCAAATGAGGAGAAACACACAACAACGTAATACTGTAGCTACAAATTTCTCATTAAAAAGAAAACTCCCATTTAGGTATTGGGTAAAGACTTAAAAACAGATATGGAACACAAGTATATCACTAAATAAACATGGATCTACCTTGTCTACGCCCTCCGAAAAGACATCTGAAGCCTTGCAAAGAGGTTACATGTTTAAACACACTGCTAAATATATGCATCACTCAAAGGTGAGCCACAATTTTGGTAGATCTTTGTTTCTTAAAAGGTTAAAATTTACGAGTCCCTTTACATTTCTGACAGTTTTTATGGTAATTTTTTTTTTATTGTTGTATGCTTGCCCTTCTAACCCAATGTGTCTCACCATAAAAGCACACTACAATTTATTGATTGCTTTACACTGATTTTGTAATAAAACTGTCATGAAAGCAGATTACTGGGATGTACAGCAAAATGATCTTTAGTACATAATTCAAAAGATTTTGTATGAAGCCCCAGTTATTTATCATTCCTCTACATTTAAACATTATAACGTAATTAACGTACCAAGAGTGGAAGAAGGCATGGAAGTAGACATGATCTCCTCCCGTTGTCGAAGTTTCCACGCGAGTTCCTCATTTTCTAAGCTGAGTCGCTTGTTGGCATTGGATTCCTTCTGGTATATTTCAACCAAGAGTCTGTGCTCATTTACCAGATGTCTGTGTTGAAAAAAAAGTACATTAAAATCTATGCTCTTGCACAAACAAAACCAAGTCCTGTACAGTATAACCATAACAATATGAACTTTGAACAAGTGAAATATTAGTGCTGGTTAGTCCTAAAATAAGTTCTCTGTAACCTTGCAAATGATTTTACTAAAATGAGTATTAAAAGATACACTAAAGAGAAAACTGAAATTCATCAAAACTTTTGTAAAACTGATTCAATTTCATGAATATTTTTAGATATAGGAGCAGCTAGATCAATTTTCCTCACATAAAATCATAAAATAATTACCAGCTGGTAAGGTGAGCTTTTGCAAAATGCTTGCATAACCTGGCTATATAAAGTAAATTTCAATCACTTAAAAGTTATAAAACCTTAACTTGTAACCCTTTCTGTATAACAAAGAATTATAACCTTTCTTGGAGAGCTTTCTTCTCCATCTGAGCTTGGAGATCCTCAGTTTTGGCCTGGAGTGCTTTAGCTCTGTCTCGAGCTGCCTCCAGCTCACTTGAGAGTCTTTCCATCTCTACTACTTGTCCACGGAGATCATGAATTTCTGCATTTTTCATTTCCACCACAGTCTTTAGAGAGTCAACCTGTAAAAAAGTACTCTTGAGCCACTGGTTTCTCTCTCCTTGAAGTAGAAACAAATAGTTCTTCTGAAATACAAGATTTTGCAGGTGCACCACAATATTAAAACACAGAAAACACTGTATACAATATCTAAATAAAATGTTCATTGCAAGACAGCTAATATATTTTAATTCTGGCAGTCGTAATGAGTTATGCAATTACCTCACTCTTGAGGGAAGAGCACATCTTCCGAACAGCTTGTAGTCTGTGGTCAGTATCATTAAGGAGGGTTTCCTCTAGTTTCTTAGACTGAATTTTTAGAGCCTCTTGATCTTGAAGTAAGCGGAAATTGGCTTCTTGTAATTCATGTTCCCGAGCTCGCCGTGAGGATTCCAGCTCACGCAGCTAAAAACAATTTCATTACCATTCTCAGAGATATTCATTAGTTAAGTGTGTGTGTGTTGTAAATTCAGATATTTCATTAGCATAATAAAGCAGTAATAAATTTTCTTATCTAAAAATCATCTTTAATAAAGGACTTAAAACTTTTTACCTTGTGTGTGTGTTGGGTATTGAGCTCTTGTACAGCACAGAGGTGTTTCTCATGCTGAACATCCAGTTTATTTCGCCATTCGCCTTCAAGCTGCTCTACCTCAGCAGAATGGGCTCGACTCAGTGCCTCACGCTGTGGTAACATAGGTGTAATAGAATGTAAAATCTATGCCAACTGGAATTGTATTTACCGGTTTTCTTTTCACAAAGATCATACCCCAAAGAAGTCGAATGTAGTACCCCATCATGGATACAGTTAAATTCTTTGATACATTAACATGCACTTCCTCATTTCTTTTCATTATGAATATTATATATTTAAAAGCATATTTCAATATCTGTATCTTAACTAACTGATGACATAAATCATTTACAAATGATATTTCATACCTGGGTTTGCTGGTCTTCGGCAAACTGAGACATTTCTTTCCGGTGCTTCTCAAAAGCTGGGGTAAAATGAAGCCATTAAACTACTGTAATGTATTTAAAATTTATAGCATGTTTGTCTTATTTACACTAAGTTATGATTTTCAAGATTAAACAAATGAATTAAGAAAAACCGACTAACCCAGATCCATTTCATGCTGGTGTTGCTTGGTGAGTTGTTCAAGGGTCTGGCGATGCTGCTCCTCAAGCTGCAGCACCTTTTGCTTATGCTGCTCCGTACTGGCGGCCTCTGCTTCCTGCAGCCGCCTAACTGCTGCACTGCTCTCATCTAAGAACATCTTTTTATGTAAATATGGAATACTGGTCCTAAGTTTGATTTCTTATTTTCATAAAATATATTCGATGTTTTTTCTAATTCAGATCTTATTTATTTACCAATACTATCAAAAGCAGTGGTTGAAAATTATGCAATTTGCTGCCCTTTTTTCTATTTCAATTATGGATATTATCAGACCTCAGGCTAATGATAAATAACTTAGCTATAAGAATCAGTTTCAGGGAAGTAACAAATTTGATTATCATCAAAATTATGACACTACAGGTATTTCATAATGAAACACTTCCATTTAATATTTTCATTCGTATGAGTAAAATCTGATATTTGCCATCCAGAAAAGCTTACTAAAACTATTTCTTTACAAACTGTGCCTGAGAAGATGGAAAGGGTATTAAGAAAGAGAAGAAAATATCAATGGAAGAGGGATAAGTAAGAGAAGGAAAGATGCATGGATGAGACCAAGAATTTTTAAACTAAAGTACAAAAGGGGCTGATATATTAACAGAATTGGTGGGAAAACTTCTTAAAAGGAAATGAACACTGGTTAAATGAATGACATGAAAAATGCAAGACCAAAAAGAGAGAGAGAAGACAAGAAATGTATACTAATATACATAATTATCAAGAAATAGGGTATAAATAAATATGGAGGAAGAAAAAATGAAAGTGCAGTCAGCATATAAAGGCATCACTAGAAGTGATTGCTTAATTTTTTGGGATGAAGCACTTACATTCTACATATCTACATAAGAGCCCACTACAGTATACTACCCTGTGCCAGTAATGGCACCTCTAAAGAATGGGTTGTCATTGAGAAGAGCTCATGCTAAGCTTTGTCTTGGCAGATCTTTATGCATTCATACATCACGACCCACAAGCACCTTAAAGCACTCATGAACCAGTGGACAAACACATCCTGAAACAGTACTGACCTAGGCTGAGGCGCGTTTCGGTAAGTAATGTATTCAGTCTCACCACTTCTGCCTTTAGTCGTGGGGTGGTGAAAGGGTCGTACTGAAAAGAGAAAAAATACATATAAATTTCATCTGAAATAACAATATTTACATATCAATGGATGAACTGATAATCATAATCAAAATTCTTATTCTTCTACATGATCTAGTTCTGTTGCATCAGCACAGGATGTAGTTTGGGATCCATACCTCACTATTCAATATGGTCTTTAGTTTGTGTTTCAGTGAAGGTCACAAATATTGCATTGCACTCATTTTCAGCAAAACATGTGTAAATGGGATTTCATTTGCTCTGTTATTTAAGTCCCTGTATGTTGGCAAATACAAAAGATATTACATGGCTTGCGGTGATATGTTGGGAGATTACTATTATCTGTTCTGATGAACAGGTGAGTTCTTTCAAGTCCTTTACAATTATGACGAGGGAGACTAGTGTCATTTCCTCCACTGGTAGTTCTTCCCTGCCTCTGTTTGGCCCTGTGTCTAAAACTAAACAAGTTAGTGTATCGTGATGGGTTCAAGGGTTACGTTCAAGACGCACATAATCTCAAATGATGATTTACACAATTCTGGATCTTAAAATCTGAATCCTGCTCCTTGCAAACATTTACCTTTCTTATGCCAGTTCAAATATTTCCAAGGGTGTTTGAATTTAAAAAATTCCCCGGTAAGATATGCTAAAACTTGCCATGCATGCAGTTTCCCTTCACATGGTCTGGGAGAGTTTCCTGGCTTGTGGTTTCTTCCTTTCCCTCTCCTTCCATACCTGAGTCTGCGTTTCTATCACCTGCACCCATGTCTGTGCTAGAGATGTCCTGACCTGCACCTTCTCCCTCTCCTTATAAAAACATCTTTTGAAACTTCATATGCAAGTCTAGATGCATCATACTAGTTACAAAAGCCATTAACATGGCTATAATAAAGATCATGGAAAAATAAATAATGAAGCACTCGAGAATGAAGGGTTTGGGGGGCTGCTGCACTTGACAAGAGACAGTCGAGTGGAATATCGATTAACATCCGGTCAATACATCTTGCTATCGGCCTCTTGAACACTTGGTCGAGATCTTCCTTACCATTTCCCACGGTCTGTGACTGTGTAACTGAATATGATCAAAATACGCGAGAGGATTAACGAATAAAAGACCAAAAGTGAGACGGTAAGAGATCATTGTAGTACCCCCAACCACGTACATCCCTTAGTACCCCCACCCACCTACATCCCTTGACGGCTATCGCTTGCGGGGCCTCAGCCGGACGCAGGTGATGTCAGGCTCCAGGGTATGTAGCGCAATTCAGCCTACAATAATGCAACTCCAGCTGTTTCATCCCATGCGGTGCTATGATTCGGCCTACTAAACCTGGCAACATCTTACCCACACTGAAACCCCACACTGAACCCGACGGCGCAACCCTTGAGATTGAGATGGTTGGACCTCTAAACTGACCAAACCTTTCAGATCGTGGAGGACGCTTGGATATAGGCACATGAGGATAAGTGGGTACGGGCAAGCGTGGCTGCCTTCCACGGACTTGCACTCCAGTAGTAACCTAATCATGTCCTATACGAAATTTTGTTTAACGATAATCCAAAAAAATGTTGAATTACAGGCCCCCTTGGGCCATCGAATCCTACCTAGTCTCACAACCTAGGCTTAGCAACAACTTGGCACTAGAAATGACCTTGTAACTAGGTAGGAAGTACCTGGTGATAATGGGACCTCTCTAGTCATCCGGAAATGACGAAAACCCTCCCCCAGCGAAAGCATAGTAACTATAAACAGATGGCAAAGTCACTAAAAAGTGAAAATTGACACATATCTAATGGTAGTTAGGGTCCTTAATTAAGCCATGACTACGAAGTTGCGATCCGGTCTCTAATGAATAATGGGGTACGGCCTTTGACTCTTAAGGAGGCCATCATACTCATTCGGCGGTGGCTAAGTAGTACCGCGGTGTTCAAAGGTTCGGCGATGGTTTACATCTGTGGTTCGAACTTGAATCACCCTCATTAGTTTTTTCCCAAGCCACTTAATATTCTAGTTATAATGCTCCTACCATGACGCTCTACACACGGGGAAGAATCAATTCCTAACAACCTACGTAGTTCTCTACTCGCGCTAAAAGAATACTATATTACAGCCCTGTTTCGCTCATCACGAAGTTACCCACACACAGCTACGACTAAGCTGAAGGCTTTCCCCAAACCCCCTGGCGAGTGGGTAAGTGGCGTGTGTCTGTGTGGGTGAACGGATCGATCGAATACATTCACACACAACCTTGTGGGGGTGGCGGGGGGACACACTGGGCTAGCTAGAGACTCGTTAAATCAATAACAGACTCCGACATACGGTCACAATTATCATCATCACTGATGGCTGCAATAAAACATGTACACAAATTAATATTCTGCAAGCTGTCCTTGCTTACGTAATCTAGTATCACCTCACTTGACCAGCTGCTACTCTGTCTGTCTCTAAAGAGTAAGAGGATCGAGAAAAACTTTCTTGCGGTGACGATTTTCAGTCATAAACGGAAAAATGAAAGTAAACATAACGACCCGTACATCTTTTACACAAAGATAGCCACTACCTCACGAGTACCGTTAAGCAATAAACAATTATAGTTCTATTTTCGAGCAGCAATATTTCAAATTTACATATATTGGTGAGCAAGACCTTTAGGATACTGAACTTGATTACAAAGGGTTTCAAATTACATTAGTTACGAGAGTACATGTCTACAAGTGCATGAGGCGATGCCAGGCGGGTATTCACCATCAAGGTTGTGGTAGTGTTAGTGTTACGAAGCCACCCTAAGTTAGACGCTTGCTCTCGCGCCCAGCCTCGATCACCGCCACCACTGTGTGACAAACACGCAAGATGGAGAGAGAGAGAGAGAGAGAGAGAGAGAGAGAGAGAGAGAGAGAGAGAGCTGCCGCATCACATGCGGTGCAAACTTGGGAGACATTACTCAAAAAAGTATTACACGGATTTGAAAGGAAATTGAACCCCAGTCTCTTCTGCGGTGCTTGACGCGCGCGCCTCTCTCTCTCTCTCTCTCTCTCTCTCTCTCTCTCTCTCTCTCTCTCTCTCTCTCTCTCTCTCCAGTCCATACGTGGCGGCTCCAGTTCGCAGCCATCAGTCCCACACTCCAAAACTGGAAGTCCCAGTCCACATCTGAGCGGCCCAGTTCACACTCGCACACCTGGGCATGGGTGATGGGGGCGTGGACATTCTCGGCTCCCCGCGTAGGATGCTTCACAAGGTCGCTGCGGACTCAACCTCCTTATTCTTCAGAGAGGTCCTACGGCACCATAACTCTTACTGTCCTCTAATCTCCCACCCATCCCTAGTCCTGCGTATCTACACCCTCCGCTATCTTAGAGTAATTTAGGGCTTTCACATACCATCAGGAATCCTTCCTACACCACCATCCGTTATCGCAGCGATATCTTCCTTCTGCTATCCCCCTCCAAAGCTAACGTCTAACAACGCTAAGTATTAGTTCATGGTGAACTCATTCATTCAGAGTTGGCAAAAATATACCCTGTTCTTGTGTCTCAGGTGTATATATACTGTGGTAGCACTGACTCGTGATGGTAAGAGGCACTGTCAATGCCAGATATATTCCATGCACGCCTTACCTCATGTGTGTGTGTGTGTGTGTGCGAGGGAGACAAACTTGCTTTATCACACAGCCCACACCTGAGAAGGAGAAAGTCCGTCTCTGCTTGCAAAATAATAATCCTTTAACCTCCTAGTGTGAGCAAGACAGTGACTGCGACACCTTAGGGTGAGGTGGCCTGACACTGGCCCTGATTCTCAAAGGGTCAGATATAACGCCAAATCCATCAAAACCCAGGGGCTGTAACGTCGTCCTTAAGGCTCATACTGTCGTACTCTGGGGCTGTACTGTCGTCCTCAAGGCTCATACCATCGCACTCTGGGGCTGTACCGTTGTGTTCGCGTTGTACCCAGCAGGCGGGCCGGGGTCAAGACGGAACCTACGGCGTATATGCAAGACACATCAAGTACCAGCGGTGTCTGGGCTGGGCTGGGCTGGGTTGGGCTGGTCTACGTATCAATCATCATCAAGCGTGGCTGCGGCACCACCTGCTCTCCAAGCAAGCATCATCACGCCAGAGGCTTCCAGCCACGCAAGGCTCCACCCAACCCACCTCCCCCACGCTCCCTCTCCCCCATTCTCACCAACCCTCTTCCATTCTCTGCCTTTATCCACTACGCACCCAATTAATGTCTATACTCTGCCCCTCGTTTTCTTCTCCGTTCCTGCATCGCCCGTGCTCCTTCCATCCACTTTACCCAACTCCCTCCCTCCCTCTACTGTACGTGTTCCCTCTCTCCATTGGCCTTCTTCCCTTCCCCAACTCCTCCTCGGGTTCCCTGCCCTGCACTACGCCTCCATGAGTCGCCTCTCCCACCTAAAACTTAGTTTAGTTTATCTTAAATCTTTTTTCTCGAAGAATTCAACTCGGCAGTATCCAACGCATTTGCATGTCGCTCGTAAATATATATTAAGCAAACGAGAAAAAAAAACTTTTTACGAAAATAAAGACATAAACTTACTTAGGACGCGAGCTCGCGCTGATCAGAGAGAGAGAGAGAGAGAGAGAGAGAGAGAGAGAGAGAGAGAGAGAGAGAGAGAGCGCATCAGCATCCCTGCCATCAGGCGAGGGAGGGCTGGCCTACGCCCAGATGACTCCTCTCCCGACCCCCGGTGGCGGAGGCATCCCCGCCCATCGCTACCATAACAGGGGAGGCTGTGATCGGCCCCCGCCCAACCCCAACCCTCACAGCCGCACTTAGGCTGGCAACCGGGACCTGCGGTTCCATTTGCGATGCGCCGGAAACCTCCCGGTGCGGCCCTAGGTGAGGATACGCATGTATGCTGGCGAGGAGAGGTCCCCGGGAACACTTGAGTAAGGCCGCCAGGCAGGCAGTGATCCTGGTGATACAAAGTATGTTCAGTACGTCTACGTGACCGAGGTGAACGCATCTAACCCCAAGAACACGACCATAAGACCGGCCCTCTCGAGCATGGGGTACGACCGACCCTGAAGGATGCAGCGCTACCCTCGAGGAGCACGCGGACGTTACGGCCTTAGAACACAGCCGCGGTGGTGCGATCCCACGGTATGGTGTAACTACGACCCGACTCCCCCTACCCATACATCTCCGAAATACTCCAGAGTGACCCCTCACTCCATTCACAAAGTATGGAAAATGCTGTCCCAATTACTCAAAAATTGTGGTTACGTCCACTCACGACCAGAGGGGATTGTACTACGCTGTCTTGAATACCATGGTGATAATGGTGCACTTCCCCTGGGGCACTATGGCTACTGGAGGAGGAGATACGAGTATCAAGGTGCGATTGTCTGGGCAAAATGAGGGCGAGGATAACCTGGTCAATCCGAATACTGTGATCTAGGTATCTATTGGTGAGTTTCTTGCATTTGAGTACGAAGAAACTACCCCAACCCCCTACGTATCAAAACTCAATACATTGTGAATCATTCGGACCGTGTGTGCAATATGTTAATGCCTGTGTACAATAGCCCTTCAGTGTGATTATCTAACTCAAAGTGATGCTTAAAAGACGACCGGTCAAAATCCTCGACTCGGTAAATCTACGGCGTAATATTACAAGAACCTCGGAGGAATAACGTACTCCTTATATATATAATGTACGATAACCGTTGCGTATGGAAACAACGGCAACTTAAGCCTGAGGTACGATAGTACAAACCACCCACAAGCAACTTCATTCAAATTCTCCGTGTTCTTCCACGTCTACGAACACAAAGGTAACTTAGTGTGGTAAGTCATCCCCCAGAGTTAAACAATAATTCCTGGGATAAAATAGTCTGAAAGACAGATTTACCTGACCCTTCTTGAGACACCCTCCCGCCAACGAGGGACATTTAAACCTCCTGAGTGTACGTTAACTCCCCCTCATTGAAAACATGACCCTCATCCGTCCCATAACCTTCCGTGTAATGACAACCTCATGCACGACAGTGTAGCACCAGCCCTCCAGTATGACAAACTCGATGGTTATAAACTCTAGCTTGAATTGAGGGGGAGTTTAAGCGCGCGGGTGCAGCAGCTGAAGGGTCTGTAACGAACATTCATGTTAGCCCGTGAACTCCGGCTGGCTGGTCGGGTAACCCGACACTCTCTTCTCCTGGACACGTTACCATGAATCATAAGGTATTTGTTGCGCTATTTTATCTTTTTTTTTTCCTATCCTTTGTATGACCTGCAAGTCCTTTTATGCTCCGAAAACCTGTTGCGCAGTTTGGGGTTAATCTAGGGAACAAGATAATCAATTTTCTACGCTCCTCGTATTCCTTATAAAGAATCCAAAACACGAACATCGCCAAAATTATTCTGGGGAAACTCCTACGACAACGAAATTCCGCATCACTCACTCAATGGTCATGCCATCTCGCTGAGGGATATGCTCTCTCTCGCGCGCCCCCACGGGACTACGCTAACTCCAACCCCGCGCGGAATCTTAATGGATTCGTTCTTTCGAGGTTTTCCTCTTAGGTTACGGCGGCCGTCACCAGGGGGATGAGGTCGCACTTTCGAAATATGTGTAAACACGACGATACGCGCGCTCATCGCACTCAGGGGACCACAGAATCATGTGATACGGTGATCAGGCATCACTCACGCCTGATTAATCTAGAATACTCGGATATCATACGTACTGTGCCGCATACCTTCCCGCCGTCGCGCTCATATGTTTAGTGTGTCATTCAACACTCGGGGATATTGCGTTATCCCATTCTGGGAGCTTTAACATAATGCTACGTAACTGTCACACTGTTTCAAAGTGGCTGTATATCCCTACATAAGCTTGAGCTTTCGAACTCCAAAGGAACTCGACCAACGGACTCCTCTGTATAAGGAAGATACAGGAAGGGAGGGAGGGAAGGATTTGAAAAAGGGGCGGCACAAAATATCACGCAAATCCCCTGGCATGTTAAGCGCGGGGCGTCGCTGGTCCTGGCTGGCTCCACCTGCTGAAGATATCAGGGCGAGGAGCCCTTCTCTCTCTCTCTCTCTCTCTCTCTCTCTCTCTCTCTCTCTCTCTCTCTCTCTCTCTCTCTCGACGGGGAAGTGGTGTCTCGCGTTTACGCGTCCTTTACGGATCTCACGCCAGAGTGAATCTCGAGTCCGGCTCCTGCCAGAGTGCTGGGATGGTGTAAAAACCAGGTCAACGAACACCCAACTAGTCAGCGACGGTGTTGCTAACCACGCGTCAGGAAGTGCTCCTAGCTAAATCATATACATTACCCACAAGGATACGCAGCTACGTGCTGGACGTATCATCATAACCGACCCAGTGCGCAGAGATACAGTCGACGAAACGAAAATGTATTATGCCTTCTCGAAGAAAATGAAATGAATGTGCTATTTCTTTATCTGAAATCATTCCATGATTCTTGAAACGAAACTGAAAAGCGCCAACAATGCATTGTACCGCCTAACATATTCTCAAATACTGACAAAAACATACGTTCTGACCTGAGGAAGTATGATCAACAATGCTATTTGGCACCGCTCTTGGGAAATTCATAATCTTATATATATATATATATATATATATATATATATATATATATATATATATATATATATATATATATATATATATATTTAAAGCGAGTGGCAAACGACAGATCTGCCATCTTGGTTCCCTAATATATTCTAGAAACAAAAACAAACATGCCTCAACACTCAAGCACCTCCCAGTCGAAGGGCATCAGTGCACATGGTAAACATGCAGCGGCTGCTCGCACCTCCATGATTATAACAAGCTTGGATAACGGTACCACAAGACGTCGGTGACACTCAAAATTATCAGAAATCATCATTTTAGCTGAACGAGGAAGTCTTACATAAATATATTTCGTGACATCCGATAAGAATGAATATATATATATATATATATATATATATATATATATATATATATATATATATATATATATATATATATCGCAGTTGGTCACAGTGATGCGCGTGATCAAGTATCTGCTTATAACCACATGTGATTATACACGAAAGTGCACTCGGACTTCTCGTGTTTCATTTTAACTCGAGGTTATCTCGGCAAATATAATATATATATATATATATATATATATATATATATATATATATATATATATATATATATATATATATATATCAGTGCGTCTTAAGACACCAAATATAATCAACATGAGTACGATAACAATACCACAGCAGTACGATGACATCAATCACCGTTAGTAATACATCTTCTGCCGAGTATGATGAACACGAACACACACACCCCTTTCATTCTTGCGACAAGTGAGCACGACGAATCAGCCCTCCCTCCCTCCCTCTAATAAAAGCCAACCCTGACACTCAACACTTATTAATCTTCCGAGTTGAACGACTAATTCCTCATAACGGTCACCAGGCTGTTAACCGCACGGAGCCCTTCGGAGCCACAACGCTCACGCCTCCGGCAACAGTCCGACACGTAGGATGTAAGTCTCAGCACCAGCAGGTGGCGCCACGACCCCAACTCCATACACCACCCCCCGCCCCCCTTTTTTTTTTTTTTCACCACACCCGTCAACTCATTCATTCATAATCTTGGGGAAAGTATTTACATGGGAATAGACTATTCACTCATTTACTTATTAACAAGTTTTATGGACCACATCGGAGTGAAACGTGCTTAAATAACAAATCAATTATTCCTGGCTCAGGTGACAGCGAAAATATGTTTTTTTTTTCCAAAGTTCCTGGTCCGCTAGATGCTAAATTTCAATGACTTTCAAGACACGACCTACGGAATAAAACTAACATTTGATAAAAGCCTACAAACATGATTCTGATTACATTTCAAACCCTTTGTTTCGGGTAAGCCTAAACTAGGACATAAAAGGAACAATAAACCTCGGATTTAGTTTAAGCGTAAAATTATGATGCAGAGGAAGCCAATAAACAGAATTTAGTGTAGATGTGAAACCAGGACTGCGTATAAACCTCATAAAATCTGGATGGAGGAAGATATTCCGCCAGCAGTACAGCAATTACAAACGCAAGGTACGAACCTCGCTCGGAATGGGGGAGAAATATCCCACATACCACTGTCACGCCCCGAGCCACCTGTCGTCGCGCACGGCTCCAGACAGCCGACCCGCCCAGTGGTTTTAGTGGGAAACATGAGACTTCCGCTCCTTCGCGTGAAGGGTGTGGGGAGGGATTGGAAGGGAGGAGCCACGAGAGCGCGGAGGCTTATAATCGCGCGGTCCAGGTATTTATTTACACAGATGTTTACAGCTCCCAGGATACCCACTGCTAAAGCGCCGTGATATGACCCCCTAAGGAGTTCCCACTGGAGTAATCTGACCTTCGAGTGGAGGCAGGTCAACACTCGACCAGCGTGCGTGTGTACGCAAGGCCACAGCACACCCAACGCGTTTATAATAACCAGAAAACGAGAGCTTCAGAAGAGGCGCCTAAATTCTAACCATTATATATATATATATATATATATATATATATATATATATATATATATATATATATATATATATATATATATATATCATCAATCTGTAATATAGGGATGTTCCTTCCGGCCTTTAAGCGCCTCCGCGTCTTTCACACGCCCCTTAAGTCTTTACTACGTCCCCTGAATTCTTCTCCCCCCCCCCCCCCCCCCGAAGTCCACACAATGTCCTCTTGGTTCTTTTTAAGGCCCCTGCAGTCCTCCCAGTTTCCCAAAGGGGGGGTATCCAGTGTTTTCCCCCACGTTCATCCCATGTCGTCTCCAGCTCCTCTACGTGTGTGTGTGTATACAAGGGCATAAATTTTCCCCCGTTTTCTCTGATGTCCAGCGGGTCTTCAGGAAATATATTCTATTCTCTTTTCAGGAAAGGTAAAAAAAGAAAAAAAAAATTCATGGAGTGAAAAACCTGTTTTTTTTTTTTTAAAGTATCACTTCGTAGCTAACACGGTAAAAAAAAAAAATAATTAAATAACATATGAGGGTAAACAAAAATTAATAAACAGGGAACAAAACGCGGACGATAAGGTGTACCATGTATGTTGGGAGATGTTTTTAAGACACGCCCGGAAGCTTAGTTTTAATGAGACACGAAACTCTAGCCATTATGACGCGGCTGCTGGTCAAACAGTTTCGGCTTTTACTCCCACGGTGGTCACGTGGTCTAAACATATTTCTATGCTCTTCCCCATCAACACCTCACATCGCACCTCGGGTTACACAAGTATAATCTCGAAGGCCATTTTGATGTCTTCCCACTCTCGGATGTTCGTATAGGCTGTCCCACGCACCCCCTACGCTCATCTTGCCTAGATCATCGTACATCTTCCCCCAAAAGGTTTTCACGAGTACTCCCCGAGTGAGCATAAAGGAGGCGAAGCGGAATTAACCGGGAGTGACTGTGGCCCAGCGGGTAAACACACACACACACACACACACACACACACACACACACACACACACACACCGGCAGCCACGCTCCCTCGGGTCTCAAGTTACGGGCCAGTGTCCCAGCGGGCGGGGTCCTCTGGGTCTGTCTTTGGCTGCACCTTCCCTCCTCCTCCCGGGTGGCGTACCAGCCTCAACGCCGTACCGTCACCAGACGTCCCCCGAGGTGGCGCACCCCGTCTCAGCGCACGTAACCGTCATTACATTAACCCAGCGAGTGGTTGGTACACCAGCCTCAACACTGTGCCGTCACTGCACTCCACCGGCGTCTCAGCCCTAACCCACACCGGAGACTGGAGACAGAAACTGATGTCTTGGGGCTCACGCCCGGGCCTCCAGGGAGGATAAATGACTGCTTAGTAATGAAGGCATTACCACGACACCTACCAAAAAAACCAAAAAAAAAAACAACTAAATGACACAAAAAAGTCACTACAAACACGAGAATAAGAAGTTTTTGGTTACTTATTATATTCGGAATAGTCGTGGCGACCCTGACTGATGATCCGGTGGTCTTAATTTCATCCTAAACCAGTTTTATTGGAGACCCAGACACCCTCATCCATCCCTCCCTCCCTCCCTCCCTGCGCCCCCCCTCATCTAGAGTCCTCGTGTCGTATGTAGTAGTGTGGTGCCATCTCCCCTCCCCGCCATATCATCCCATCTTATACGTCCTCGCCCATCAATCGCACCATCCTATACGCCCTCGCCGACTCATCGCCCCATCATCAAATGTCACGCCGAAAGACGGAGGGGCCGTTTTGTGCCGCCTGGTGGTCCCGGGAGGGTTTTGGGGAGGAGGGTGGGTGTAACTAGGCAAGACTATAGGGTGCGGGGGTGGAGCTGTGCCTGCTGACGACGAGGCTCTTCCCCGGTAAGATTTTACCTCTTGTTTTTCACCCCCCCCCCTCCTCCCGCGAGCCACTCCGAAGTCTCTCTCTCTCTCTCTCTCTCTCTCTCTCTCTCTCTCTCTCTGCTTGCGAACACTTGGGTTATTTCCGCTGAGCAAGTCTTCCTTCCTCGGGGGAAAGTCTGTCTCATGTGTTGTTCATATTTAACGGGTCTCCCCCCCTCCCCTTCTAACTTCTTTTTGCCCTCGTTGATGAAAGCATATCTAAGATGGTCTACTGCTGGCGATGACGTACTCCCCCTCCTTCTCCTCCTCCTCTTCCTTCACCTTCCCCCACACTTGGGTTTTGTCGCTCGTCTTGTGAGCCAACACTCGCTAAACCATTTCCGCTAATTAATCTCGTCTGGGCTCCCTGCGTAACTCATCTCTCTCTCTCTCTCTCTCTCTCTCTCTCTCTCTCTCTCTCTCTCTCTCTCTCTCTCTCTCTCTCTCTCTATTTAGCTCCTCGCTCTGTTACTGTGAATGTACGAGGCCGAGACTAATGGACTTACTCACCAAGCGGCAAAAGGTTCGTCAGTATGCGTACCTTATGTGTGGTTCCCCTTAGAGTTAACCATCTCATGGTATTTTGGCACCTTTTATTAACCTTTCTTTGGACACCATTAAAGAGCCAGGGCTTACGATGCACTATATACTGCTACTTCCAGATGCAGGGAAATGAAGACTCCTTCGGGGTGAGGAGTTCTTTGATGAGACTATATTGCCCATGACAGAGCCACTCCAGAGGTGACTTTTCACTCGCGCTGTAACCTCAAGCAGGCAAAGTCCGGAAACATCGGCGTTCTATATATATATATATATATATATATATATATATATATATATATATCATTTGGTCCATTTCTGGTTTCCATTCTCAATCCCGAACTTCTGAACACTAACAGTCGCAATACTAAATTAAGAAAACATCTTAACACAAAAGCTGGGGTGGACGCTGACAACAGGGAGCGAGCCCGGGACAATGTAAACACCATGGCAGAGGACACCATGGGTCGGGAACACACACACACACACACACACACACACACACACACACACACACACAGTGACGCTGCAGCGTTATCTCCCGCACGCCCACAACCCACCCACACCACCCCTCCATGCCAGGCCGCCCACACCGGTTTCCCTACCGCCGCCCACCCCTTCTGAACCACCCAACCTCAGTCGTACCATGCCATCCCTACCTACTAAAACTACTACAGACGCAACCAAACCCTTCCTCTTTCTGCCGAGCCGCTCAACCACACAATTTCTGCCGCTCAGAAACCGACCGCCGCCTCCCCTCTTTACTCGACCAAAACTCACCTTCCCAACCTCGCCATCATCACCACCAGCTACCGCGCCAGGCGAGTTTGTTGACCTAAACTTAAGCCACCAGAGATAGAGGTAAGCCAGAAGCCTCCTTCCTTTACGAAAAAGAGAGAGAGAACTCATAACGGTATATATTTACACAATATTTACTAACGTTTACACCTGAAACATCTGCTGGTTGGCACCCGTCATCATAACACACCCGGAGCTCCCCCCCTCACCTTATACAGTTCCCCTTCACGACTCCCCCTTCCTACAAGCTAACGAGAACTTCCACCAACCACCCACTGCTGAGAGAGCCAAGTCGTACCCGTGAGGCTTGTAAGAACGTCGTGCTCGACATAGATGCACGAACCGACAAGGTCGAAATGAAACCCAGTGATGCAAAACGATTACTTTCCTTGAAAACATTTCACGTGAAACTGACTGTGCGAAATACACTGAAAATTCCAGTGACCAACATGACCTTCCCCAAGTCAGAGGTCCATCACGGAATGAGAGCAATGAAGGGATAAACCCCATACATTAATACCTTCAACACTGACGACCGCTGGGTTCGACAACGTCTGGGCAAAGAGGCAGGGAAATGTATCGTATTAAAGGTTACGTACCACTCAAATGCGACACTTCCTTGGGAAGCAAATAATACTAAGTGATTTTCGCACATCAGTGGGAAGTGGAGTGCATTAAGCCCGCATCATCAAAACACAATTACAATTCATCCTACAATCATCTCATATTGTTTTCACGTACTTTACTCCCAGGGATACCATAATTACCTATATATATATATATATATATATATATATATATATATATATATATATATATATATATATATTTCACAACCCCAGGACCATTTTGATGGAGCTCCGTAAGTTTCAAGGCTGCACTCCAAACATGAGCAGGGAAACGATGGATTCCTTATGGAGAGAGAGAGAGAGAGAGAGAGAGAGAGAGAGAGAGAGAGAGAGAGAGAGAGAGAGAGAGAGAGAGAGAAGCTCAAAGACGAGACTGTACTCCTTTTCGTCCACTGGACGTGATGCAGCCGCGCCGAAGTTGACTTCTCACCCGCTGGGCGACCGCAAGCATGGCGGAGTTCGATACATACGTACGTACATCTCAAGCATGCAATGTACACATTATGCTTGATGTATACTATTTACCACTAATAGACCCAGTATACTACAAGACTCCAGTTACGGACAAATGGCCTGAAACCAACAAAAGGACTTGTTGAGAAGATGTACAAGTAAAAAGAACGAGAAGAGCAATGTACAAGTCCACACACATGTTCTACTACACTGCCTTTCCGTGTTTGCAAACGAGGAGGGAGGGAGGGATGGCTGGGGAGGAAGGAAGCAGGAGTCCGGCACCCTACCACTCTCTCTCTCTCTCTCTCTCTCTCTCTCTCTCTCTCTCTCTCTCTCTCTCTCTCTCTCTCTCTCTCTCTCTCGCCAGGCACCTGCAGCCACACATGAACAAACAAACCGGAGCGGAGCGGAGCCCTGCCACTAGGGTGCTACTGCTCCCTCTTCTCTCCTGCCTGTAAATAGCGTCCAGCTCCCTCCATCCCACTGTCACGTACCCTCAGCCACCCATCATCCATTTTAAGGCAATCCCATTCCTTGCATAAGCAATTCGATCTCTCCACCACTACCACCCCCCTTTTTTTTTCACAGGCAATTCCAATCCCTTTTCACTCCAACACTATGACCCTGAATGTACCAAGTTCTCTCTCTAAAGCCCCATCACCGTATTGACTGGGGGGAAAAAAGAATCTCTACAAGCTTGTCTCCCCTGATATCACACGGGCAAGGTCATGTGCCCTTCAACCACTGTGCCTTTCTTAGCTCCTCCTCCTCCTCCTCCTCCTCCTGCTCCTTCTCCTCCTCCCTCCTCCTGCACACGCCACACTCCAAGGTGTCATCTACTCGGAGGAGCCGAGCAATAAGCCAAAGTCTCATTACCGTCCCCCGACGATGCTTTTAACTTCGTTTGTTACACGCGACTGCGTTGGGGAGGTGGGGGAGTGTTGGGTGCTCGTGCGAGCAGCAGCACAAGCTTGGAGTGAGGATGCAGTTATAATGTACAGGCTTGGAGTAGGGACGCGGCTATATACACTGCGCAGACTTGGAGTGGGGATGCGTTTATCATGGGCAAAGTTGTTTGTTCTCAACTTACCGTGTTCAATGGCCAGCAACAGTGCACTACATGGCTATCATCAGCGTGGTGATGGGTTAAAAATACTAGTGTGCCAGGGTGTAGGAGACGAATGTAGGTGAAGGGCTGGACCAGGAGAACCGAAGGGTCGTTCCTCATCACACCAACCTCTACCAAACTGGGAAATGGAGTACACCACGAGAGCCCTGGTGTACCTAGAGTACGCAGACGGGCTAAACCAGCGTAAAGGAGAAGCTAAACCGGCCTAATAGACGTGCTCTAGAGGGTGTGTGTGTGGGTGTGTGTGTGTGGGGGGGTGGGGGGCTGGCTGCAGACCCTGATTACACGATGCATTAATTAAACTGAGGAAGGCGAGAGCCTGTGCATTCCCACCGAGAGAGGAACGAACCAGCAGCAGCCCTTGACGATGGTCTTCGCCAAACGCACACACACACACACAAACACACACACACACACACACACACATATACACACACTGCTCATACTAAAGACAGACCTCGGGGTCTTTTCTCTCTCTCTCTACCCTTGCAACTCAAGAGACCCCACGATACCCAAACACACTCCACCCTCCTCCTCCACAGCCCATCAAACACTCGCTCTCCACGTATGACTATCCGGAGCGCTTCTCTCCTCCTCCTCCTCCTCCTCCCCGCACCTGCCACGTCCGCGCGTACTCGCCCACCCCTCCAGCACGCACGACTGAGCCAGTCGTACAAATACGATGCATGGTGGCCGTCGCGGCGGCTCTCGACCGCAACGAAATGCAGCTCCTCAGGTTTGGTCAGCGAGAGAGAGAGAGAGAGAGAGAGAGAGAGAGAGAGAGAGTAATGTTAATGTCGAGGGTTATTATCACTATTATTACTATACCCTGAACCACACGTTCCCACCGTGGAGTTCTGGTCATATTAGGCTGCCGAGGTTGGCATTCATCACTGCCTGGGTACACCTGCGTATTAGTTTTTTCTTTTTTATACAACTTCTCGTAAGTTCCGAGTTCCGTGGCTTTTCGCTCTGAGGAGGAACTATGATGTATATTTCACTAAGAAGTTTTAATGCATATTCAAAAAAAAGTTTAATGTATATTTTACAGAAAAGTTTTAATGTACATTTTACAAAAAAAAAGGTTTTAATGTATATAATACAAAAAAAATATATATACTTATCGACCCTGTCGTCAGAACTACATAAAGCAATCAAGACATTTCTGCATTCCGGGTTAAGTGGGACGGCGCAATAAATGAATAAATAAATATGTAAATAAAATAATAGTATAAAGAATGCAATGACCACGTCCCCATGCACATCGAACACCATCATACCTTTCGAAGTCAGTGACCACACTGGTCGTACAACACCAACATGCCGAGATGGCAACAGACCGCTCTTGTGTGTGTGTGTGTGTGTGTGTGTGTGTGTGTGTACCTGAGTAACAGCAATGCAAGCAGTGCAAAAGTGCACCACGAAGGAGAGGGGGGAGGGCTTTGCCAAGTGATGATAACACGTCAGTGATCGACTCTGATAGACAAATTCTCCTGGTGACGTCACTCTTTTGCCTCGCTCGATATGTGCAATTTTCCATAAAAAGAATATATATATATATATATATATATATATATATATATATATATATATATATATATATATATATATATATATAACTCTTATGTGGTTGAACGTAACTGTTTTTGTAATTATGCAATTGTTCGAAGTTTCGCAATAAATTACCAACGTATTCTGATCAATATTTTTTTTCTTTTTAGCTCAGCCGTGCGTTCTATCTACAGGGAATATTCTACGCCGCTGTGTGTCAGCAGGTGTAGTTTAACAACACCCTGAGGACGAGAAGCTCGTTTGACAAAGAAATTAATTAAACACTCGAAATCAAGCATAATTTTACCATCACCACCTGCGCTTCTCTCCCCCCCTTCCCAACAACACTGCCTCAGTAAGTAGAGGGGGAAAAAGGTCCATTTATTCCACGCGTGTCCACCAACAAGGACGACATGGGTGGCAGGGGCGGCGAGCGAGAGGTGAGGTGCGCGGGAGGAAGCGGGCAACGTCAGCAGCTGACCAGGAAGCAGGCTGTTGAGACCATTCACGGCTACTCAACATATATCACTCCCCCTCCACTACCTACTACTGACGGCGCCTTCCTCTCTGTGTCCAGAGCCTACCACCACCACCACCACCACACGAACACCGCCCTTGGTAACCTGCCGCTCACTTAAAACGTGTGGGACAAGCTGGCGGCGACGCGGGAGACGAGAACCTACAGTTGGTAGCCTCGTCTCTTTACTTCGCGAGCGCTTGATAGTCTACCACCGTGCGTTCGGTCAAGATGGCCTGGGTCTTTTGACCTGACCTTTTGAAGGTGGCACCGTTGCGCTTTAAGAATTGTAAGGCCAGACCTTGTCGCGTGCCGCTTGTGGGAAGTCAGAAAACAGCACTGGTTTTAGTTTTAGGTGAAACGGTAGATGCTGGCCTACACTTAGGCGTTACACTATGCTGAAGCCTAGATATCAAATTAAGACAAACAAGTGTTATGAATCTAGTAGTTATAAATCATACTGTGTTCAGAAATACATTTTCATGTCAATGATTCCATAAACCCATTCACCAACCATAATAACAACGTGTGTTATATCTTACAACTCATACTATTACCTCACCACTTGTGAGTATAAGCAAGTGAACCTTGGTGGTGGAATGATTCATCTCTACTTTGTGCCGACAGAACCTAGGCTACGGCCTGGTACTGACACTAGGCTTGGGCCACATCACCCTGTCCATCCTATAAACACAGGTTTCCTGCTGGCGTCCTGGGTTTGTGTGCTGTGGGGAGGGTGGAGGAGGGAAGGAAGAGGGTTTGGCATGGCGTATGGCTGACTCCGAGTCGTGTCTCTTGCCTCGCACATACCTCGGAGGTAAGGTTAACGTATTCTATAGATCTGTTTATTGTCTTATGTCGCTCCAGTCTTTCTGGTAATACCGTGCAATACCACTGGGAAAAGGAGAGTTATACATATTCATTATGAAAATGCTTATGTGTTGCCCACGTAGTCACACACTGTACATGTTTAAGATAAACACGAGAGAGAAGCACGTAGGCAGAATACCGTGGAGCTCTGAGTTGGCAAAATATCACGGTCGGCACGTTAGCAACGAATGCTCGCCATTATTCAGATAGAAGACACACAACGAGCTGGGGGGGAAAAGAAAATATTTCTTTAGCTTGATAGAAGCGACAGAATACATTAATCACCAAGCTACTGACGCTACGCTAACTACGGGCTAACTTTGGGGGTGGGGGAGAGTCTGGAGAAAGACAGTTTATCTAAGGTGTCCCGCGGACTGTGCCTCAGCGTTGCCAACGTCTCGTTAATGCTGCAGCGATGCTTTTCAGAGTCGGTCAAAATATTCCACTGTTACCAAAAGAATATCCCTTTTGTTTTAAAGGGATATTCACAACGGCGATCCTGTAACACGCTGATGTAACGTCACTCTATAAACCAACTACTTTGAGTGTGTGTGTGTGTGTGTGTGTGTGTGTGTGTGTGTGTGTGTGTGTGTGTGACAAGAGTGGTCGAGCGTCGGGTAACGTTAACAAGCGATGCTGTGGCGCCAGGCTCGGATCCTTAATGGTCCGGCAGGCAGACACCCGCGGGCGTTTGAATTTAAAGGTCGGAGGGGGGGAGGGGGGGAGGGAGGAAGATGGGATCCGTTAACTCCCCGCTGAACGCGCCTCGGCGATCCTTAAGCGACGACGGTTAAGAAGTACCCTTGCCTGTAATGAGCTAAACCCTAAATCGAGGGGTGTGGTCATGGGGTAGTACCGTCGTGGCCAAGGGTCGTACCGCCTTACTCGAGGGTCGTACCGTCGCGCGTCGGATTCACACACGTCTCATACGACACCACGGGAGAGCTAAATTTCAGGAGGGAGATATCCTCCTCCACTTGGCATCGAGTCAATTCCGAAAGTTTTATCGTCGGGAGGGAAAGGGGCACGTCATCCGCAATGCGGGGAAGGAAGGCGAGCAGGCCAGGCCCCCCGCTCCACCTGACATCGCCCAAGCGCCTCAGTTCCCGCCAACTGACTGACTGATTGACTTCCCGGAGACCTCAAGGGCCCACGAAGGTGGTGGCTGGGGGTTTATGAATTTCTGGATGTGTGTCAGTGGGTGAAGGAGCGTTAGTGGGGTACGGCGCTGAGAGAGAGAGAGAGAGAGAGAGAGAGAGAGAGAGAGAGAGAGAGAGAGAGAGAGAGAGAGAGAGAGAGAGAGAGAGAGATACATTGTTTTAGAGCGGCGCCCCTATTGTCTGCCTCTGGCACTCGGCGAGGCCGCATTATCACTGGTTCGGGGGTCAAAGGTCAAGAGGGGTGAACACTCGTCTCTCTCGCTCGACATGACTCGACATTTAAGGCTTACACCTAACAATATATTGGCTCTGCTACTAATATGAGGACGTGGAAGACTTCACCGTGAGTATATTCGCCTATACTTGTTCGCCGTTCCCCCGAGTTAGCGAGGTAGCGCCAGGAACAGACGAAGAAAGAAAAAAAGGGGCCTCATTCGCTCATATCCATTCTCTGGCTGCAATGTGTACTGCACGGGAACCGGAGCATCCTATCCACAACCAGGCCCCTCCAACCTTTCCGTGGTTCCCCTCCCGACCGCTGGTTCAGGACAAACAATGAATTCATTAATCTACAAAATTCGTCATATAGCATGTCACCATCTGTGCTAACAAGCCGTAAATTTAAGCTTCCTGCAGCAAAAACGTTTGCACACACAAACAGTAACATAAAAAATATACTAATTAACATATATATGACATACTTAATGCCTTCATATCTCATCCGTTCCTCACCTCCACAGGGAGGTACCTGTTGTGTAAGTAAAAAAGTTCCTGCGATGTATAATTGCTCTTACGTGACCGTACTGACGAAAATGTGTGTTACACACACACACACACCGGAGGTGACGACGATTTCTGGCACCACAGCACCTGACATGCGGGCGGTGGGGACGTAAATTAAACCATTTCTGTCCCTTCCCACGACGCGTCGCCCCCGATCCGTCAGCGTGTATACGAGAGTCCCGCGGTGAGTTACGGTAACTCTTGTGCCGCTAGACGGAAAAGAACGGTCTCGTTCCTCATGCAGGGTAAGAGAGAGAGAGAGAGAGAGAGAGAGAGAGAGAGAGAGAGAGAGAGAGAGAGAGAGAGAGAGAGAGAGAGAGAGAGAGAGAGTTCTCTACTGAGTGAGACGGATGGGTCCGCCCCTCCTCCACCCTCCCCCACCACACCCTTCCTCGTGCATAATTACCCCTCCTTCCTCCCTCCCCCTCAAGACCCGTTTCTGCCACGTACTGCTGCTACTCCGGCCATGTACCCAGCCCTGCCCGCGGCAGGAGCGAGCTCGTCCAATGTTAAACCTCTCCAGGTATATGGTACCTGCCACCACCACCCGATAAGGTACTCACCCACGTATATGGCACCTATTACGTTACCCCTAAGTTACCTCCTTACGTATATGGTAAACCCCTTGGTACCTCCCCATGTACATGAAAACCCCCCCCCCACCTATGGAACCTTCCTAGCATATGTGGCAGCCCATGGTACCTCCCCATGTATATGATAGCCCTCCCATGGTACCTCCCTACATATATGGTAACACCCAAATTATCTTTCCACCTATAAGGTACGCCTCCCCCCACCCCAACCCTAAGCTCCCTTCCCTAATACACCGCGCCCCCTAAGGTACCTCCTCGCGTGTATACGGTACCCCAAGGTACCTACCTCCCCACCTAAATGACCCCTCGCAAGGTACACACACGTCACCGCTGACCCCAAGCCTCTCCCATACCAGGTAGGGGAATTCCACAAAGCCCTCTCGGCCACAGCCGACCTCCCCCACTAAGTACCCCAACACATTAGCATACACAGCACCCGTACACTGTCGAGACTGGCTAGCGAGCAGCAGTGCCGCCCCCAGGTCGACCCGCTGTGTAAAAAGGAACCTGAAGGATTCGCGGACAGCAACGAGACATCATGAAGGCCATGACTCACGCCACCGGCTTCAACCACGATTGTGTCTCGATCACAGTGAAAGACCTCGCCTTCTGCTGGCTAAACCAACCACCCTCCCTCTCCTCCTTGCCTTCGCCGCCGCCCGCCCCCCACCTACCACACACTTGTATTATATGACAGGGAAGTGAGTGAGAGAGACAGAGAGTGCTGACAGCGTCAGCAGGACAGTCCCCTAACACACGCCTGACCTTGGGGGAACTGCAGCCTGGCTCTCTGTGTTATTGTACACTCCCCCACAAGGTCAACACTATAACCCGACACTCCTCAAATCCTTTCCTCTTTTTCTGCTCGTTTTTCCTTCATCAGCTGATCTGAGGAAGTACGTGACGTGGTGATATTTGGAAAAAAAATTAATTAAATAGAAATAAAAAAAAATGATAAAAGGAAATTATTTAAACAGATAGATGATATTAACACCTTTGGGCACCAGCGCCCGTCTAATGACGACCTGACCTCCAGAACTGAGGTCAGGTCGTACGATCGTGCCCTGGGGTCGTGCTCAGGGGTCGTACCGTAGTGCTCAAAAAGTAAAGTCCAACAATCCCTACAAAAGCGACAGTCACACGCTTTCGTTAAGCCACTGAACGCCCCCTAAGCTATACAGCAGAACGAACGCACCCTAAGGTACAAAATACACTGAACTCACCCTAACTTACATATAATACAACCCGCTCAATCATACTCTTACCAGCCATCCAGCCACCAATGAGTACACCTGTAATCATTCCATTCGCTCCATCTCCATGGGTCTTCCATCACACACACACACACACACACACACACACACACACACACACACATAATACGTCTATCCATCAACCTAACCATTCTTATCTTCCCATCAATTCCCCCTCAGAGACAGTCTGTGAGCTACGGCGTCCTTCCACTACGGACAAACGAATTCGCTAAGACCGAGCTCTGAGAGCGAGTCTATCTAATACGAGAGGGGGATAAAAATGTCCTCAAAAAGAAGGATCACACGAAGGAGAGAACTATGGGCAAACCAAATAATAAACCATACACATGAACACTCTCTCTCTCTCTCTCTCTCTCTCTCTCTCTCTCTCTCTCTCTCTCTCTCTCTCTCTCTCTCTCTCTCTCTCTCAACTCAGCCGATGCGGTGCACTGTGGACTCCCAACCTGAGAGCCAGACTTGAGTGTCGTTGCAAAACTGTCGTGCTTCGTTTACGTACTCGCGGAGCAAAGAACGATTTAAAAATTAATCTAAAATGGTTTAACCTCTCAGACACGAGGGTACGACCTCTGAGCACGACGGTGCGACCCTTGAGCACGACGGTACGACCCTTGAGCACGACGGTACGAACACCCAGGTACGATGGGTCTGTCTTTTTGACCTGAGCCTTAAGGGCAAAGGTCAGGTTATCATACCCAAGGGTGTGTCGTACCAAAGACGCCGTGTGTGTGTGTGTGTATGTGTGTGTGTGTGTGTGTGTGTGTGTGTGTGTGTGTGTGTGTGTGTGTGTTTCAGAGTCGTGGCAATGTCACTAACGGTGGCTCGCCCAGGTAAATATTAGTGTTGGGTCGGGAGCTGGTGGCCACACACACACCAAACACACACACACACACACACACACACACACACACACACACACACAAATGTACATGCTTCTGAGATCCCATGACAGTCACACATACACACGGGTGTCACGCCCGCCTGTCATCAGGCACACCCGTGTCACGCTTGCCTGTCATAGGCACCTCCTACAGAAGTAATGATGGGGGCTGGTTACTCTCTCCCTCACACACACGCCCCCACCCCACAGCGTCCCCCCTCTCTCTGTCTTTCTCCGTCCCAGCATCACCCATACTCCTCTCCCAGCGACTCTCGCAAGTGAGATGCCAGGAATACACACGCGCGCAGGGAATCCCAAAAATAGCGAGGTAAATAAAGAGTTTGGGGGCTGGATCGTAGTCCTGAGGCAAAGGTACGTCTCAGCCCCGAAATATGACATCATAAAAAGAAAAAAATATCCCTCAAGAATGAAGTCACGATCCGAGGGTATAATGGAGTGACCTGACCCTCGCGGCGCCGACGTCCCCTAAGTGTCCTATCGTTGTGGTCAAGAAGTCATGAAGACACATTTCACGCCGAAATATCTGTTTTCTAAGGAGACAGTAGGATTGGCGGGACGCTGTTACCAAACATAACAACAGAGATCACGATCAAACCAGCGTCTAACGGGTCATATACGGTTAACGGCGACTCGACCGAGGCAAGAAACCAACTAACTACCGAGACCCAACCAGGGAATTGCCATTTAAAGGCGCACTTAAGAACACACACACACACAAAAAGGCCCAATGAGGAAGCCCTACATCGCGATACAGGATGGTGTGCTAACGGAAGGAAGGCGAGTATATACATCCGACCAAGAACAAACGAGTGAAATGCTCAAAATATTAACACACACTCCCTTACTTTTCTAAACCACATTGTGTTTTCTAGCTGTGCTTCAAAACACACCGAAAACTAGCTAAGCAAAGGGCTATGTTAGGTTAGACCAATATACTTTTTTCCACAACACTTGTTTTCCAAGCCATACCTAACCCTAAACCCCCTTTAAGTAAGTCTGGCTAAGTTGGGCCAGGTGGGCAATACAGCTAGCCATGCCTGCCGTGGCGGTCTCCATGCCAAATGTCTGTCTGCATGTGAACGCCATCCATGTCTTTGTTCATCCTGCGACCGGCAAGGTCTTTGTTCATCCTGGGGAAACCGACCATCTCGTTGCCCCCGCGCCGAGTCAAACGATGACGCAACCATCTTACGCAAACATACTCAGCGGAAGTTCAGCAGATTAGCCAAAACTTTTACACAACGTAACTAAAAAATGTATTTTTACGAACACGAATTTGAAAAAAAATGCATATATCAAAATAACCATGAGACTAATTCCCTTTATAGATTACTCAATTATGAGGAAATTACATCCATTGATCATGTTCCAAAGTACTCATATATATATATATATATATATATATATATATATATATATATATATATATATATATATATATATATATACACCAC
Organism: Panulirus ornatus; assembly: GCF_036320965.1. Classification (NCBI taxonomy): domain Eukaryota; kingdom Metazoa; phylum Arthropoda; class Malacostraca; order Decapoda; family Palinuridae; genus Panulirus; species Panulirus ornatus. The sequence continues at coordinate 4,827,463 of NC_092265.1, forward strand.
TCTAAGGGAGATTATTGTCCACATTCTACCTTGGTGATATAATAATGGAGGGGAAATTCAGCTCATTCTCAACCCCTGAGCAAGATGTTTACGACCTTGAGGCCCACGGTACACTATAGGCAGGTCAAGAGTGTAGTTCACCGTAACAAACGGGTCGTATCACCTTGCTCAGAGGGGCTTTAGATAAGGCGCTGGACACCGTGTGTGTGTGTGTGTGTGTGTGTGTGTGTGTGTGTGTGTGTGTGTGTGTGTGTGTGTGTGAACACTTGGTGTGTGTGCGCTTCACGAGGCACGAGTGGATAATATGAGGAGCGCCGCTGGGATATTCCTCCCTACCCATTACCTTAACCTACCCTGACCTAACTTACCCTACCCTGACCTGACCTGATCTACCTTACCCTGACTAAACCTACCTTAACCCTACTCGGACCTAACCTACCCTAACCCTACCCTGACCTAACCTACCTTTACTCTGACCTAACCCAAGTTACCCAGACCTAACCTACCTTAACCCTACTCCTACCTGACCTGACCTAACCTAACCTACCCTGACATGACCTACCCTAACCCTACTTTAACCTAACCTTGAGAGGTCTGTAACTGAAAATCTCGATCGCGCTATTTGGAAAAATAAATAACTGGGTTAAAATACAAATTATCACAATCGATGGATTACCACAGTAACACACATTATATATATATATATATATATATATATATAAACTTTCCCTTTCACGATGGCATATTGGAGTATAGCGCACCTCTGTGCCTAAGGCGACTCCCCTTCCCTGACACACACACACACACACGTGTGCTAACACCCACGACGGGCGGCCTGCTGATAACGCACACCCAAAAATAAGGTGAACATAAACATGAACGTCACCGGTGGACCCCAGTGCCCGCACAAAGACCTGTGGGGGGGAGGGGGGGTAAACAAGAGTGCCACGTGCAGCAGCAGCAGCAGGACCTGGTATCGGGAAGGGGGGTAGGGGGGAGGGCGGGCGGGCACACGTGTTTAGAAAGGGGGGTAAGGAGGGAGGGAGGGAGGAACAGCAGGCGTCTCTCTGTTAGTTTTTCTAGTAGTCAGAGGATGATTCAGGGTTCGGGAAGAGAGAGAGAGAGAGAGAGAGAGAGAGAGAGAGAGAGAGAGAGAGAGAGAGAGAGAGAGAGAGAGATTCCGTCATCAACCATTCTACCACAAGCAGGAAGAGCAATGCTTGAGGTACAAGCACTTGAGCTTGTTCCCTAGATGTATAGAGTAATATCTATAATAATAATAATAATAATAATAATAATAATAATAATAATAATAATAATAAAAAAGAGGGATCTCATGTGGAGGGAGGTGACGGTGGCGTAGTGTACATGGGAGGAGGGGTCGGGAGGACCAGTGTCTTCAGCACCTCTTCCATGAGTGTCGTCAAGATACATCAAGGACGACCTCGCACGCCCCTTCTGCAGCACCTCAATCGAATGCCTCCCCTTTTTCCATTGTGGCGACACCTGCATCACGGAGGTTAAACTACCATACCCTTCAGCAGGTTTCCCACTGGCACTGAGGTATCGATGTGTTGTGCCAACACTTCGTAAAAAGTTGCTTTTCGGAGTTGGCTCAAGATTGTGTTGAGGCTATTATGCAAGCCTCGTGCCCTTCTGAGGGGCGGGTGTGTGTGTGTGGTGTCGGAAATGAGACGGTGTTGAGACTACGGTAGCGACGCCCTTACAGCCGTGTGGACGACGGCACCATCGCGTAATGCTACTCTATGCCTACTACCCTGCAGCCCTGGGGTAGTGCTGGGCGGCAACACGGGTAACCGTGAGGTCGTAGCCGTGTTACACCCGGTGTCGAGCTCCCTCTCCTTGTGTTGGCACTGTTACCACGGCAGTGCGGGGGTTTAAGGCTAGGGGGTGGCCAGCGCCCGCCAAGCACATCCCGCTACCTCCGTCTCTAAAGATAACTCCAAGCGTCCCACTTGTTCTGTAAGTTATTGCCCGACCATCTCTCCCCCTCACCTTACCCGGATTCACTCAACTCCCGAGCCTTGCAAGATTCACGCCCTGCCTATTAGTACCTGTACAAGTACCGGCTGTATTAATAGGATTCATCGAATCTCCAGGCGTCAGCCAGGCGATGAGGATCATCAAGAGAGAATCTGGGATCCTTTCGAACGACGCGAAAGGATACTGAAGGAAAACTAAAAATATACGGACGGCTCTCCTCACCACACTCCTCACTTCCCCACAGCCTCAAGTTCGTTGCCCGTCTCCCCACAGTTCGGGGAATACACGTCACATCCGGGGAGGGAGGAGGAACCACTTGTGCTACACACATTAGGAAAACGAAACATTTCGTTATGTTCTTAAGTGTGGTAATCGCCGTCGACTAACCTCGTCCACATATACAAGAGACCTTCCCGTCTTCAGGAACTAGCGGTGCTACCTCGCAGACGCTCTTAGAGCACGGGGTAGAAAATGATCTGTCTAAAATTACCTCTTAATGCACAGCGACATCATCAACAACAGTTGTACCTCATTACAAAACTCTTTTAAGCATCAACAGAGGACCAGTCTTACATGTGTGTTGTGGGAGGTGTTTGGGGGACTATGGTGTATTTCAAGTGGGGAGAGGGGGGGTTAAAGACAGCCGGTGCCAAGAGCAATGGCAAGCTGACAAACTTGTAATCTGCCTCATGCTCTCATGAACTTGTATAACCCTGTACACCCGAGTCTGTCCGGTGTCTGTCATGTCTGTTTCGCCCAAGACACAACATATTATGGGGTAGTGAATTTAAAGGTATTGAAAACAAGCCTTTTCCATCTGGTTGTCAGTGGTGGGTTAGTGGTTTATGAGGAGGCAGGAGGGAGGGTTAAGTTCGTTTATGAGGGTTGTGAATCTGTACCGAGACGGTGAGGTGTATGAAAACGAGGGAGTTTGTCTGCAGCGTTGTGTGAGGTGAGGGTAGTGTGGGGCATTGAGGAATATGAGCAAGTGGATGGAGAAGTCCTCACATCATTAACGATAAATGTATGAAGAAATGTAAGGAAACATGACAATGAGTGAAGGCGGGTGCACGACAACAGAGGACGTATAACTGTCAATGAGGGTTATGAGGTAATGTTTTCGGTATATAGATAATGCTCGGTAAAGAATGAGGGTGAACGTTCCAGGCAGCTTTGAAGGCGTATGAGGCACTGCTCACCTTACGAGGTTGGAGCACCAAAGAGCGTGGGGATGGATGAGGACGCCATGAGGCTGCTTAACCCGAGATTAATTTAAAAGCCAATGTCGGAGGCCTCGTCTCCACTCCCGTCGCCCGGTCTGGGGACCAATATGAACTGATGACCCAGTGATCAACCAAACTGTTATTGCTGGTTGCCCAATGAGCTTTAAGGACACGTTGGAGCCAAGGGAACGAGCTGCACTTTGCGGCAATTCGCAAGAATTCCTCCCTGCTGACACTTCCATGACGCCCCTGATGGGAACTAGTTTTGTGACGTCTGACAAAGATGAACGTTCGCCCATCGAGCACGACGGTTACGACCCTTGACCACGAAGGTACGGCCCTTGAGCACGGCGGTAAGGCACCTTGAGCACGACGGCTACGACCCTTGAGCACGACGGTTACGACCCCTGAACACGAAGGTACGGCCCTTCAGCACGGCGGTAAGGTACCTTGAGCACGACGGTGCGAATCCTTGAGCACGACGGCTACGACCCTTGAGCACGAAGGTACGGCCCTTGAGCACGAAGGTACGGCCCTTAAGCACGAAGGTACGGCCCTTGAGCAGGACGCTTACGACCCTTGAGCACGAAGGTACGGTCCTTGAGCACGAAGGTACGGCCCTTGAGCAGGACGGTCACACTGTGCACAACTTGTAAGGCTGTATGAGGAAAAGCTCATCGTGGTGTAGAGTGACGGTGAGGCTGTTTGCGACGGCCCTCATAACGTGCTGACCGCTATAAGTGAAGATTTATGAGACCCATTACTCCAGTTAGTGATGAGAAGATTTTGAATCAAGATTACATGTATGAGGACGGTAATATTCGTCGTGTAGGTGAGGTGACCGATGAGGAATGAAGGTGTATGAAGCGGTACATAACGTGTTAAGGCATTCGGGTGTGGGAAGAGTGAACGAGGCAGTATTCTTGGTGTGAGGGGATATGAGGCAGTACTTACCGTGTTAGTAAGGTGGTTATGAGGATTATGAGAGTGCACGAGGCAGAACTCTAGAGATATTGAGGTGGAGCGCTAAGACCGTGAGGGTTTATGAAGAGTTATTGTATTAGTGAGGGTGTATGTAGCAGTACTCACCTCATTAGTGAGGTCGTGAGGATGCACGAGACAGTACACTCCGAGTTTGTGAGGTGGTGTATGAGGATCATGAGAGTGTAAGAGACATTACTCATCGTATTAGCAAGATGGTGTATGAGGGTCCTGAAGGTGTCCAAGGCCTTACCGTAATAGTGAGGTGGTGGTATATGAGGATTCATAAGAATGTACGAGACATTACTCACCGTATTAGTGAGGTGGTGTATGAGGATCGTGAGGGCCTCCACGCCTCGGCCGAACTGGTCCCTCTCCGCCCGCGCCGCCTTGAGTTCCGCAGCCCGGGCCGCCACTTCGGCCTCCAGGCGCCGCAGCTGGTCCGCATGCGGCACTGGATGCTGCTGGCCCGGCCCATTGTGGCCCACGTGCGGACCGCGCGGCCCGCTGGTCGGCCCACCTGGCCGCGCCGCCTTCACCGGGTCTGCAAGGGCGAGGAGGAGAAACTAAAGTCTAACCACAATGATAGGATAATCATGACACATAAACTTGTAAATAAACGCCTCGAACATACCACAAATAACGCTGGAAAAAAAAAAAAAAAAGAAAACGAATCGTGGTGAAGAACACTTTCATGTAATGTACAAAACAATGACTTGATCCAACACCCACAAAAGTGATGAATTACAATTGTAATGGGGACATGAAGAGGCACTTCACCGTAAATCATTTACACACACACACACACACATTGAGGAAGTGTCTTACAAGATCACAACTTGTTTTATCTGAAGTGAAGTCACAGCGACGCCTTTATTGAGGGAAAAAGAAGTGTTATGGACAGTGCGACAAAAAATATATTAAAAAACATTTGGGAATTGAATTATAAGAGAATTTGATGGCGTTCGCCATCCAAACACATCCATCCGACACCAACATTTGATTGGGTGTATTTCCCTTTACAAATGTATCATAGCTGAAACTTGGTACGTTTCAGGCTTTTGTGCTGAAGTGCAATTCACTTGCCTCAGGATTGTGTGTGTGTGTGTGTGTGTGTGTGTGTGTGTGTGTGTGTGTGTGTGTTTGTATGTGTGTGTGTGTGTGTGTGTGTGTGTGTGTGTGTGTTAAAACCACAATCAGCATCTCCAACCACCAAAGAGGCAACCATGTATCAACAAATCTTTACTGATATATCATTATATACATGATCTAAAATTCTTCATTGTGTACCTGTATGCCAATACCCGCCTGAAATATACATAGAGCCTGGGAAAGTAAAAGAGTAAGTATACATAGAGTTTAAGAAAGTAAAAGATTAATATTATACAAAGAGCCTAGGATGTACGAGAGTAAGTATACATATAGCCTAGGATGTAAAAAAGTATACATAAGAGCCTAAGGTGGTGACAGTATCACATTAAAAAAAATACTTATAAATTCTCTACTAAAAGCCAACAACACTTAGCTAACGCTAGGCTACGGCGAAGGCTTTTCTCAATAACGTTAAGAGAGTTCGGTTCGGCTTGGCCGAGTTAGGCCTGGAGTGAGCCTGACAACAAGACGGACTTCCAAAATCCATGCGAATAGGCCCATCTATTTTTAGAATACTGCAGAGAGGGTTTAACCCCCCCCCCCCATCCCCTCGTCCAATTTTATGAACTCGTACACCCGGTAAACAACAGACTTAACCAGTCCTGGTGGGTCGGGCCAAGTCCTGTGTGGCGTTTGATTACTTAAAGCCTTATATGGCGCCGAACGACCAGAGAATATCGTGTGCTTTGAGGATTGGAAACTTCACAATCACTGTACGTGGTGCACTTTTCATTCTACCATGGTTAAATAAACAAAATATATAAGAGACATTACGACAATACTGGTCTTACATACGATAGACTTCGAATTATATTACAAATATAGGATTATACGACAACTTGAAACCCGCAAGAACAAAAAGAAACCTACATAATCAATTAACACATTCCACTTGCTTACCTTCAACGAACAACACTCACGACAAAGCTTGGAGAAATACGAAAAGTAACAGCGCTGACGTAAGCTTACGTACCGACAGACTCATCCAGCTAGGCTCTCCTAACGTGACACTGCTGATGCATCTGTTCATTTCACGCGAAGAAAAAAAAAACCCACAAGAATACAGAGATGCTGAGGCGCAGCCTAATGGGTGGGTTAGACCTACACAACCCACCCCTCCTGCTGCCTGCCGGAACCAACCAGCACAGACACTCTCGCGCCCTCTGCCACCCACCACAGCAAGGACGCCGGGCTAAGGCTACGCATCTACATCCCGCAACCACCTCTCTCTCTCTCTCTCTCTCTCTCTCTCTCTCTCTCTCTCTCTCTCTCTCTCTCTCTCTCTCGCGTCGTTATTGACAAAAGATATTAACGTTTAAGAACTTCTCGCAGCCGTTGAGAAGTAAAAACTTAAAATTTATGAAACGGTCTCAAGAATATATAGACGTACTTAATCATTCGATTCCATTACCTGAATGATTCATCTTTTTTTCCATCGTCAAAACTTCCACTGTGGCCCCTTACATGTAACCAAAAGCCTGGTCGTTACCGAAATCATCTGGGAAAACTAATGACGCATAACAAAAATGAACAAACAATTAAACCGACCAACACTTAAAAACTTTCCCGCACAACTATGCCTGACTATCAATATTCTCTCCCATTAAAAAGAAACAAAACAAAAAAAATCGAACTGATGTCACACATTCTCAACACTGGAACAAATCTCATCCAATCTCGCTTTGACTGGGATAAAAGAGCGAATTCCATCCATTAAGAGAGGGTATATATAAAAAAAAATTGAAGGTGAATCGAGTATTTGATTCGATTCAGAAGTCTTTAGATACTCGATAGGCTACGGGTATTGCGGCCGCTAAAACGCCCTTCACAGCTTACGAAATTTTTTCGCCCATGTTTACTGCATCTTAAGCATTTTCTGGGGAAAGTATGAACTCCCCCCATTTTTTCTCTTTCAGTGTACTACCCTGCGCCATTATAGTAACAGATCTCACTTGAAATTCCCAAATGCACTGCACGGCGAGCGTGTTTACTTTTACGTAGCGAAGATGTGAGCCTGGGTTACGCAGACTGTTTGTAACGGTCGCACTGCTTTACGTAACAAGCTGTGCCGTAAACAGATGAGAGGAATGTTCCTCAGAGCACCTACGATTACGCAACTGTGCCGCAGCCATATAATAACGTCTCAGTGATATTCCAGGAGGGAACACAATCACAACTTCAAATAGCTGCTGAATTGAACCGTTATGCTCCGACACACGTTCCGTTTTGCACTTGCCCTCATGCTGCCACTGAAAAAGCTGATGATATTACCTAATGGAATTCGTATTGTGTTTAGCTAATAGTTTTTAATACATAACCGACGAGTGCTACGCTAGCAATACCTTGCTCGCTCATGACCCTGCTACCAATGAGCCGACTAAGTGACGTAACAGGCTATACCTTACGCACTCATGGCTTGGATGTCAATTAGCCCTCATGTTGACGTTATAGGCCAACCCCGGGGCACACACGGCTCGGAATACAAATTAACCAACTAGCGACGCCGCATTACGCCACCATTACGTCACCCATGACTTTCGATACCAATCTAATAACCGACATAAGCCCACGTCTGAGCGGGTAGCGGAAGACACCGATGATAGTTAGTGAGCGATTCCTGCGGTGCCTTCTACGTGAACACGGCTTCTCCCACAGCTGACACTGGCCCAAGTCCTCCCACAGGGGCTCATTAATCTCCCTACTTCCGGGAGAGTACACACACACACACACACACACACAGCTCGAGACGCTTCCAAAACAAGGGCGAAGCCCTGAGCGTCTGGCGAGACTTGGGCCGCGCAATATATTAGGAAACGAATCAACGTCACGAAATTCGTCGTACTACACCGTAACGAAAACATGTTTCGTTATGTCAGTTGGGCAAGCTGCCCACACGCTGCGCCGTGGTCGAAGCGATGTACAGGCACGAAAACAGAACTTGTAGTGAACCTATTCATACATACATAGAACGTAAAGTTGTCAGGGTTCGAAAATTTACGTATAGATTAAACAAACCTGATACAATTCACCCGCACTTCCCTCATAACTCAGCCACCACATCAGCCATATACATATATATATATATATATATATATATATATATATATATATATATATATATATATATATACACACACACACACACACACAAGGCTTCGAAGACCATCGTAATGTATACCAATCAGCATATACAACACGGGGCTCGGGGGACGCCCCGGGCAAGGGAAAACAGACCCCATTTCCCCGTAAGCCGAAGGCGGGTTTTGGCTTGCGGTGACCCTCCAAGCAACGTAATGGGGGAAATTTCCCGAGACTCGGCCGTCCTCTCCCGGCAATTTCCCCGTGTATATTCTCTCTCTCTCTCTCTCTCTCTCTCTCTCTCTCTCTCTCCCTACCCCTAAACGTGGGCAGGAGGAGGATGGGGTTGGATGAGGTTCTGGAAAGAGAGAGAGAGAGAGAGAGAGAGAGAGAGAGAGAGAGAGAGAGAGAGAGAGAGAGAGAGAGAGAGAGAGAGAGAGAGCTGAAACCGACAAATTCAGCAAGTCACACGTAAGAAACCCCCTGGAGTGGGAAAGCTTGCAGCAGCGGTTGCTGCGGCGTGACAGGAGACCGCCGGGAGAAACGAGAGAGAGAGAGAGAGAGAGAGAGAGAGAGAGAGAGAGAGAGAGAGAGAGAGAGAGAGAGAGAGAGCAGCAGCAGCAGCACGAAGAAACAGGAGGCGCAGCACCGGCCGGCCGGCCGCCCGACCCAACCATCGCCATGACGACGCCGCATGGGAGGCACCGTCTGCCTTCACCACCCCAACCTCTGCTGCCTCCGGCCTTGTTTGGCGCCGAGTGCCACCACCACCTCCTCAAACCCCACCACCAGGGAGGGGTCGTATGTGCATCTGGGGGAGGATGATCTTCAGGTATCCAACACCGTACAAGAAGAGCCGATGGCACATGGAAGTGAGGGAAATCAGAGGTCCTCTTGTGGCCTTCCAGTCATTCCCACTGGTTTTCCAGAGGCTGGTTTACTCTAGCGATCCTGACCTTTGTTTAGTATCTTGGAGTTTATCACTATCCTGGCACCAAACCCTGTGGTCATGAGGCCATAAAAGACAGTTTCACGGTTCCCGGTGACCTCTCTTGACATTTTAAGGTCATCCTTGGAGGTCCTGCCTGGATGTTTTCCCCACGATCCTAATATCTTACCTGTAGTTTCAGTTATTCTGGTACTCATGTCCACTAGCATTGTGATTCAAAGAAATTTGCATAACTGTGGGTGAAAGCCCAATGAAGCAGTTTGACTGATATGTGGGAGTTACAACTGATGCTGGGTAGCTCTTCAGCGATCCAGGAGCCTTAGATGGTTCGCCAGTGATTCCAGGAGCCTTAGATGGTTCTTCAATGATTCCAGGAGCCTTAGACGGTTCTTCAGTGATTCCTGGAGCCTTAGATGGTTCTTCAGTGATCCTGGAGCCTTAGGCGCTTCTTTAGTGATCCAGGAACCTTAGATGGTTCTTCAGTGATCCAGGAACCTTAGATGGTTCTTCAGTGATCCTGGAGCCTTAGACGGTTCTTCAGTGATCCAGGAATCTTAGATGGTTCTTCAGTGATCCTGGAGCCTTAGATGGTTCTTCAGTGATCCAGGAGCCTTACATGGTTCTTCAGTGATTCAGGAGCTCATATCATGTGAGGCCTCTCCATCACCTCAGACTTATCAGCAGGTCTTTTTAAAGATTCTCGGCGACTCTCCTTCCTAGCCTTGAGACTAACATCTCTACTACAGTGCTCTTTAGTCTTTCTTGGTAACACTTCAACGGGAGGTAATCTTCGATCTTACGGCCTCGGTGAGGTCTTTGGCGACTCTAAGTCCCCTTTTAACGGCCTAATAGTTTTCCAACTCACAGCTTTGCCGAGAACCTTACCCGAAGAACTTCGGGGATACCTTCAAGGGATCCTTCGCAGATGTGGGAGGACACTCCTGGGGCTCCTTCAAGTAACCTTTGGAAAAAGGGGGTCATGTCGGGTCTCGAGAAACGCTCCCCCATGACACTCGCCCGACCCGGTGCAGTAAGGCAGGGCGGCCATGAAGTCAATACAGGGACGGCGTGTGGCGGTGGGCGGATGGAGGAGCAGGGAGGGAGAGAGGGAGGGAGCTCGTGACTGCCAAACCCCCACCCCCTCACTCAAATCCCCTCCCTCTCCTGCCGGCGGCATTGACGATGTGGAGTTTACCGCAAGTTTAGGGAGGGTGTGTGTCCGGTTTGGATTGGACCGAGTCGAGGAGAGGGACCCACTCATATACTAGCATTTTGCTCACAAGCTCGTCCCGCAAGTCTGGTAAACCATATGTACCTCGAATAACATCAAGAGGCGGACTCTCTCTCTCTCTCTCTCTCTCTCTCTCTCTCTCTCTCCCCGTCAACAGGCTATGCAACACGATAATACGGCAGTTCAGCGACGCAGTATTTCAACCACGCGATGCGCTTCCGCCAGCACCCCACAGGAGCGACGATGCAAAATTTCATCAACCCGCGCGTTTGATTTGCATACCAACCCCCCACTGCAACCGCATCCTGCATGGACGCAATCGTTTACATGGACTGCCCGGACAGGCAATTGTGCAATGAAAAGGCAGTGTAAACTGGACGCAGCTCGGTGTATAACTGCTGGAGGAGTGAGCTACTGGCTGACGACGAGAAAATCATGCCATTCACCAAGGGCGCGAATCAAGCCTGGTGACGTGGGCGGGGAGGTAGGTCTACGACGATCGATTGCAAGCAGTTTCCAGAATTACTTGAATTCTGTCTTGAATCCCGAGGGAGGAGCGGGGGTGGGTGGAGCGCTTGGGTGCTTGGGGGCATGCGGAGGAGCGTGGGAGGTCGACATCGCTAGAGGGCCAGGGTGTGTGTGTGTGTGTGTGTGTGTGTGTGTGTGTGTGTGTGTGTGTGTGTGTGTGTGTGAGTGAAGTGGGGAGGAAGGATGGCCTGGAAGGAGTTCAGGAAGTCCAGTGAGACGTGGAAAGACAGAATTTGTCTCGAGTATATTGCACACTGCTGTCTTCCCCAAACCCGTGCGACGTTCTGCTGTGTCTTAACACAGTGCAATCACCAATTTGTTCTGTACAGGGAGAGGGTTCTACTACACTCGTGTGTGTGTGTGTGTGTGTGTGTGTGTGTGTGTGTGTGTGTGTGTGTGTGTGTGTGTCTGTGTGTGTGTGTGTGGTAAGGAGGTGGAGACAAACACAAAGGATGTCTTTGTCCCCTTCCTGACGCGGCTCATCTAATAAACCATTAATTATGATCATCGTTATCACGAATTCGTATATCTACCGTCAATAACCAGTTACTAACAATGCAAATCGCCAGTACACCGTAGCACTACTTCCCGTCTACCTCACGTCAACAGTGACTAGCTTCCCATCTATCGCGCGAGGCATCTCTACATGAGCCGTGTGAAATACGTCTTCGGGTCCAAGTCTTCATAAAACCTCGAGGCGACGATAAATCCTTCAGTATCTCGGGAGACCCCCGGGGCCTTGGCGAGAGAGGGGGAGACGGTGTTCCTGGACACTACTAACTTTCCTCCCCATCGATGCTGTAGCGAGTGGCTGGAGCACCAGCGACGTGTTCTGGAAGGCCAGGAAGAACACGAAGAACGCTCAAATGAAGAAAGAAAAAGAAAAAAAACTCTCCTTCACCCCTTGAACAACGCGAAGGTGCACACGACCCCCCCCCCCCCTTGAGCATAACGGTACGACCCTCGAGCATGACGACTGCACGACCCGCGGGTTACCGCGAGGGCCTGTGGTCAAGGGTCGTTTCCCCGTCGTGTTCACGTCGTCATATATATATATATATATATATATATATATATATATATATATATATATATATATATATATATATATACCAAGAGGCAGCGGCGGTGTTGGACATTCTGAACAAAACAAGAGGAAGCCCGTTGTCCACGTATGGTCCAGGGACGCCACCGCTGGAGTCAGGGACGCGTGGAATAAGAAAATGGAAAGAGCGTTTCTTGGTGGGGGTTGTGTGGTTGGGGAGGGAGGGAGAGCGGGAGATGGGGGGGGGGGGGAGCGACGGACGGGTTGCCTGGTGGGTGGGTGGAAATCCCAGGACGTGGACGGACCACTGGCTGGCTGGCTCTCCCGCATCACCACCGCTTATAGCTTATCATCACCACCTCCCTCCCCCTCCTTCTTCTTCCCCCCCTCCTTCCCCCACTACCTCATACCCCCTACCCAAAGCCTGACCTCCCAACCCTCCTACACCCCCCCCCCTCGACTTCCCACACCACTCCCTCAACCCCCGACGCAGCCTTCCTTACCGCCCCCCCCCCCCTCAAACACCTCCCCCACACCTCCAACACAGCCTTCCTTACCGCGTTTCCAAACACCTCCTCCAACCCTCCAACACAGCTTCCTACCGTGTCTCCAACACCTCCTCCACACTTCCAACACAGCCTTCCTCCCGCTTCTCGAACACCTCTTCCAAGCAGCCTCCTTCCCCCGTCCCACCTGCGCCTCTCCCACACAATCTCCCCATCAGCTGCCGCCACCTACAGCCTCCTTTATCTCCCGTGACGCCTCCCACAATTCTCTCTCCCCTCCCCTCTTCACCATCACCACCACTATACCTCCCTCCCCATCCCAGCCACAAACCCCTGAGTACCCACCTGGCAGCTGATACCCCCATAATCTCTTATCTCCACCACAATGAACTCGCTTCCCTCCTCCTACACCGTCGTTGCCCCCTCGCTCTTATCCATCTCCCCGCCTCTCTCGAAGTCCCCCTACTTCTTCCCCACCAACCACAACCCCTTCCATCCCACGGCCCCTGCCAACTCCCTGCCCCATCACCAGCCGCGGCCCACCCCCCGCCCACTCCCAGCAACCACCACATCCATCCCCCCCCCCACCAACAAGTACCTTTCCGGCGCTCCTCCGCCCGCCCCCCCTCCCCCGCCCCCAACACATCCACCCTCCCAACAACAACAACAACAACAACAAGTACCTTACCCTGGTTATCTTCCTCCGTCAGGGAGTACATCCACCTCCAATCTTAATCCTCAGCTCCTCCGGTACTTTCAGTAACATGCCTCCCCCCCTCCCTCCCCTCTCTCTCTCTCTCTCTCTCTCTCTCTCTCTCTCTCTCACGACGACGATGTTGTTGACGATGACGATAACCACACCCTACCGCCACCCACACCCCATCACTCTCCCTCCCAAGCATGGGCAAGCATTATGTGCCTCCCCCCACCCCCCTTCCCACTCTCCTCCTCCAATCCCCCCCCCCCTCCCACCGTCACGTGACCTTTGCCGCACCCTTAAATACTTACATGGAGTGCGTGTGCGTGTGTGTGTGGGGGGGGGGGGTGTGAAGACCGGCTATCACAAACCATTAGGAGGCGTCCGAAGACGAGGTTATACGCAAACTGCATATGACGTGTTGACACCCTCCGCCTGCTGCTATCCCCCCCTAGACGACCTACGCACGCAAGTCGAACGCAACTGACGCAAAGTTCCTCCCCCCTCCAATACATCCTGCATACACAGGTCACCCTGCGTTAGTCCTTCCTGCATCCATGTGCGTCAACTCGGGCCATACCTTCCCACTCAAACCAAACCATCAACCACCCGAAACCCATCATCCACACACACACACGCGCACTGCCCCCTCACCCCCATGGTGCCATCAACCATCCAATCCACCATCCACCCCGTGCCATTACCCACACGGCTACTCCCTTCAGCATAATTCCACCCCACCGCTGCCTCACCCCCTAAAAACACTCGGGCCTGATCCTGCCCACCTCAGGTTCAAATCCTGTAATTTGAGGCCAGGGCCAAGGAGATCTTAAGAAGCCTTAACTCGGGGAGTAAAAACTCTCCTTAATTGCGGCCACACTCAGGAACCCCGCCAGACACGGCCGGAAACTGTGTCAAGAGGGACAGAAGCCGCAGTGGCGTACATCATGCTTACGCGGAGGGGGTGGGTCTTTCTCCTCTCGCTGTTGCATTTGCTTCGTAATCAGCTCTTGGTTGATCGCGGAACTTTACTTAACCATCCCTCTTGTTCCATTCCCTCAATTCATCTTTTAGAAAGTTTGAGAGAGAGAGAGAGAGAGAGAGAGAGAGAGAGAGAGAGAGAGAGAGAGAGAGAGAGAGAGAGAGAGAGAGAATTATGCATGGAGGTTATGATGCATTCTACCCAAGACAATAGTGGGTGTGGCCTTCCACCCCCCCCCCTCGAATAAATCTGGGGCTTTAGAAAGAAAATAAACCACCTTTGGATCGAGGTCGTCAAGTGGTCCTTGGAGGTGGAGGAGGAGAGAAGAAAATGAAAGCAGACATTCGGTTGCTACGCATCTTCGACTGGCTGGGCTCGCTGGCGACGGCGTCGACGGTGGGCTAATGCCCTAGTCCTGCCCGACCTGCAAAGTCGTAAAGCCCGGTTGTGGACACCTTATACGTCACACCTCGTATCCTTATGGCCAGCCAACCACCACCCCACCCCAGGGGATGCGTCTACTCCTCCTCCTCCACCCTCCTAGCAGGGAACGGGCGAGGAGGAGGAGGAGGTGGCTGAGGCTATGGGATGATAAGGAGATCGAGGTGGATGAGGAATGAGGAGGGGTGAGGTGGTGCTGCTGCGAAGGGCATGATGTATGGGAGGGAGTGCTAGGGAGGCATGAGGCTGGGAAGGTGAGGGGGGGGGGGGGTACGGAGTGAAATGCGTAAGGAGAGGAGGAGGAGGAGCGGGAAAGGGAGGAATAAGGAGTGGGCGGCAACGGCGTATAAGGGCACACCAACCGTGAGCCCTGGTCCTCGTCTGCCCCCCCAACCCAACCACCCACTGGTTTTGCCTGTACACTACCACTGGCCCAGCCTGGCCACCACCACCCGGCCATAATCACTGGTCCAGCTCGGTCATCTTGGTCCCAGCTGGCCCTAATCACTGGTCTCGCCTAGCCAGCCACCAGGTTAGAGGCACTGGCTGGTCGACCAGGTAGGTAAGCGTGGTAGCGCCCGGCATCAGTCGACCTAATAAACTCCATCATCGGGACGCGCTGTCATCAATCTACCACGTTTGTTCAATTCATCAATTAATCCCTATTCATGTGAAAGAAATAACGAAAATCACAACTGTCTTTCTTTGAAGCTGGTAGGAGAGAAGCCGTCCCTCACGGCCGTGTGTTTGTGGACTCGTGCATAGGCAGTGTTCCCCTCCTGTGCTGGCTGGATTTGCAGAGGGACTCTATCCGTGCGTAGTGAGCAAGGCCGCTTGGTATATAGGTCAGAGTGGGCGGTACGCTGCCTGCCTTCCCACCTCCTCTTCCCGGAGCCTACTAGCCACCTCGCCTGTTGTGCCGGCGCCCGTGTTGACACGTTGACGTTCTCCTCCTCCTCCTCCTTGCACCAACGAGAGGCACTTTCCCAACAACGTAACAAGAAGCTTCCAAGTGCCTGTGTTGCCGTTGCTTCGTCAGGTGTCCTCATCGCTGTGCGAGGAGCGCTCTCCCAGCACTCGGTAGGAAGTGTCGGGGGGAATAAACCTGTGGTATACAGGCGCACCTGATACTCTTACTGTAGGGCCATGGGGATCAGCCACATTCAATGATTCTTTTCCTAAATATCTTCTTCCCTGTATAGGTTCGTAGTCCCTCATGACACTGACAACTTTTACACATCGTCACTAGTTGTAAAATCTAGTCTTCTATCACGTCAAAAAATATACATATGAGTATACATATATATATGCATATACATACATATATATGCATTCATGTCTGGTATTGAGATAAATATCTATATCAAAAAACATCATTCACAAGACCCCCACGTCTCTCACGAACGACTTTATACACGGGACAACGGAGAGGGTCGACGAGGAGTGGTGGTGGTTGTTAGTGGTCTACAAGACCGTTCAGCACGAGCAAGGTTTACTAACTTCACCCGATGGGTGGGGTGGACAT
Source organism: Panulirus ornatus (assembly GCF_036320965.1). Taxonomy (NCBI): domain Eukaryota; kingdom Metazoa; phylum Arthropoda; class Malacostraca; order Decapoda; family Palinuridae; genus Panulirus; species Panulirus ornatus. The sequence continues at coordinate 4,843,805 of NC_092265.1, forward strand.
GAGGCCTCTATATAACCTCCTCTCTCCTCACGTCACCGATCCCTTGACAACAGGGCCACTCTCGAACCTGTCGTCCTGAATCGAAGGAGACCAACCCCAAGATTAGACAAAAAAATATGTATATATATATATATATATATATATATATATATATATATATATATATATATATATATATATATATATATATATACAGAGACGCCCGGGGGTCGTCGAGCCATCAAGACTCCACCCTCACCCACACAAGAGAGACAAACACACTGACAGGTTAATAAGCCCGAGTGTCACACCAACGTGTATACACAAAGACGACCTAAGTGTAACTATGGCTCCTCTCTCAGCGTTGAGGCAACAAAAGAGATAGTGAAGAGACCCACATATCGCCAAGGCTCCTTGCCGACTGTCCTGTAAGGTCACTCTTATATTCCCCTCCGATGCTTCGCACTGTCTCCAGTTTAGGGAACGGTGGACGGGCCCCACCCGCCTGCCAGTTCACCCACCCCAAACCATTCACTGCCGTTCATTCCGTTCCATACATGGAAGGTGGCGGACGGGCGATCAGGCCCACGACATTCAAACTAGTTCATCTAGTTCCAGATTAGAGAAAATGGTCGTCGGGATCAGCTCCCATCATTCACCAGGCATGGAAAATGGGGGCCGGGGCCCCGACCCAGAAGTCACTGCGATTCATTCAGTTCCGGACACAGAAAACGGCGGCCGGGATCAGCCGTGGTTTCGCTGTGGTTTCATTCACAGTTTCAGACTGAAAAAAAAAGTCATGATATACCCGTATTTGAACATATATATCACTAGATTTAGTAATTGTTCGCAGACTTTAAAACGTCCGTATGTCACTCCTAGTAATAATTTCAGTCAAGCGCGCGCGCACACACACATAAAGCTATATATATATATACGGAAGCAAAGATTAAAAAAACAAGCAAAATGAAGAAGCTACACTGCATGCATGATCGAAAATAACCAAGAGAGCGTTCAGTCGCAAATGATCAGTGTCTGTTTCCAGGCGCAGCACACCCACAAACAAGAAACAATTACCTAATTATGCTATTAAGTCGAATGATGCTACTCGAGACTGCACGACTGAATTGGTAATTACACTGTACGTGGTCACAGAGGCATCCAACACCACGAGTTGTGTTACATGCAATGGTATATGAAATTGTTACAATATTCGAATATCTGACCCGAATATCAGACCCGAAGCGTCTTTGTGAATACTTACCCTTCAACGTCGCTATTCATCACGGGAGCACGGCGGTGCGATCAATGACCTCAATGGAATAACCCTTTAGCAACACGACTGTTCGACCCTTGAGTATGACTGAACGACCCTTGAACACGACGACGGTACGACCCTCGAACACGACGACGGTGCGACGCGTAAAAAAAAAAAAAACTGGCTTCTCTGACCTTACGACAGTTAGGTTAGAGGCCCTGCTATTATAACCACCCCAATACACCCCCGCCCCAAGTCCAGAGTCGTATCGTAATCCATACAATGGGTCGTAGCGTCATGCTGGAAGGGCCGTAGCTTAGAGCTGCATGGCGGAGGTGTGAAGTGGGAGCATCACCACCACCAACCAACCAACAGAGAGAGGGTCCTCGGCGGCCACCTTTCTCCACAGGCAGGAACAGCAGTCGAGAAGGTCACTTACGAAACACCACCACTGGTGGGGCTCGCACACTCCCCTCCAACAAGACAGGTCTGCAAATGGAGCCGAACTGAACGTTCAACACGACACCCATTCTCCACAAGAGCCCCGTACAAAGGAAGAAAATAATCCTGGCGCTTGCTCCGAGGGGATCTCTTTTGTTGTAAACTTTCCGACGGATTCCTAATTGACGTAAACCCTGGGTGTAGTAGAGTCTGCACAAACGTAAACTTAAAGCTTGCACAAACGTAAAGTTAAACGTCTGCACAAACGTAAACTTCATGTGTAATACAAACACCAAGCACGGCAGGTAGCCTCCCTGGGGGAAGCACCCGAGGTCATACGAGGTGATTGGCCTCAAACAGGTAGACAGGCTCGGGGAAGGGGTCAGCCACCCCAGCCAGGCGGAAGACTCTCGCCTGCGTGTTCGAGGAGGAGGAGGAGGAGGAAGGAGGGGCGTGTGGGTGGGTGGGTGGGTGAGATGGGGTGTCGGGTCAGCGGGTGCGACAAGACCTGAAGGCAGAGAAGGAAAGGAGCAGGTGTGGTGTGGGGGAAGACGGGACGGAGGAGGAGGGCAACAACAGGAGGAGGAGGAGGAGGAGGAGGAGGAGGAGGAGGAGGAGGAGGAGGTCCTGCCTGAGCTTCCAGACCCACGGACAGCTGCAGCAGCAACGGCAGCAGTAGCACCACCAGTCCCACCCCTCACTAGAAGTCCGCCGCCCGCCGCCCTAAGCCTCGGCACTGTGGACGCAAATCCCTTTGAATCCCAGAGCCACCATCTCCCCCTCCCATCCCCGCCCTTAATGATAACAGCAGCAGCGGTAAACAACAACCAGTCCCGTGGTGCAACATCCCCCACCAGACGTGGCACCAGTGCCGGTGCCAATAACCCGACCATGACCTTCAACAGCGGGTGCCACCAGCCTCTGTCGCAGCCAAGGAACTCCAGCGCTACAACTACTACTTACGCCACCATGCATTCCAAGCAGGGACATATATACATCCCACGAGCAGGAGCAGCAGGGGGGAAGCAGCAGCTGCACCAGTCCTCACGAGCAGCTTCAGCAGGAGCAGCAGCAGCAGCAGCAGCTGCACCAGTCACTAGTCCCAGTAGCTCCGGTCACAGGCGGCGGCGGAGGAGGAAGGGGGATGGGAGGCAGCAGCCCACACTATCTGGGTGACGAGCTGCCCCGGGCACCAGCCGACACACAACCCAGCAACCTACCCCGGCCCCAGACAACACTCTCCCCCTCCCCACTCACCTCCAAACTCCCCCACTCACCTCCATTCACCTTCACACTCCCCCCACGTCAAGCGTCTGCCCTAAACCCAGACTTCTAACTCTGTACACTTATACGAACACAGCCCGCAACTCTTTGAGTGAGCATGCTGCACGCGGACGTTGCAGAACACAGCGCACGTACGTGCAGAATTCTGCAGACACACACACACATTACGGACGCGCCTGAGCGTGCGTGGACGACCACAGACAGAAGCAAACGAGGAGAGAGAGAGAGAGAGAGAGAGAGAGAGAGAGAGAGAGAGAGAGAGAGAGAGAGAGAGAGAGAGAGAGAGAGAGAGAGAGAGAGACTTTCACACGACATTTCACGCCACGTAAAACAGCACGGTGAACACAGCAGCTTTTACACCTGTCTGCATCTATATTCACCACGTCCACGACATTACGACCAATTACACGAAAGTTTCACGCCCAACAGGTCCAATACGCTCCCCGGAGCGAGACAAGAAACGGAGAAAGCACGTCACGGGCTTTTCTACCACCGCCTTAACAGCCGCCCGCCATCCCCTCCCCAGTCCCCTGCGGTGATATAGCTTGCGGCCCAACCCCCTGGGGGCCGAGCCTTGCGGCACTCACCGGGACGACCCCCACGGCAATCACACCCGGGGGGGAAGGCTGACGTGACGTGGGACCATAATGACCATCGCAACACTAATCACCTGGTTGAAGCGAAGGTTTCCTCGCCTTACCAGCGGTAAAATATTCCAGTTGGATTTAGATATTCCAGTTGGATTTAAGACCACCACCAGACCAGAATATAACGCAAGAAATCGCGTAATGGCTAATGTTGTGTGACAAAACCAGCGCAGACACCGCTAAAAGGAAACCTGACGCCAGTCGTACCATGCATGATGTATATCATACACCTGTGGTGTCGCAAGGCAGAGAGAACCTGTCCCCTCCTCCTCCTCCTCCTCACTCAAGTCAACCCCTGGCCAGGCACTTGCACCTTCAATGAGCACCAACCGAGCCGCTGAGACCGATCTCGCTACACAGGTTCTCCTCAGTCCATACCAACAGTCGCGGTTCTAAAAGCACACAAATTGGTAAAAAAAAAGAACAGATTCGTATTTCCAATCACGAAGAAAAAAATATCAAGAAAACAAAAACTGGCATACCACATCATCCATCTCGTATGCAAATACCAGTATTATGTCACACCGCCAAGGCATACTGATTAATTCAATGCACACGAGGTCACATTATGCATTCACCTCGCAAACGTTAAGACACGGGAGAGCCGACGACTAAGACGTAAGGAAAATACGAAATTCTCAAGACTGTACGAGTCACTTCGTGAGAAAAAAGAAAGGAAAAAAAAATACGACATGGAAGCCCATGTTTATACGCCGAACACGAACAAGATAATGGGATAATTTTCATGGACATACACCAAACACTTCAGACAGAATACACCAACTTCTAGGAGGCAATATCATTATTATAGAGAAAACTTAGCTTAATTTTTTTCATAAGATCTACAAACCGACACACACACACAACACGAAAGAAAACGCACGTCTACGAACCAAACATTAGGCGCGATTCAGATGTGGACACGCAATCGTATTGTAATGTGCACCTGATTCCCTGGACAGACAGCTGACAAGCCAGCCGAACACACCCTCGACCTCTCTCTCTCCCTCTCCCTCCCTGCCGGTGTCACCCCAGTCAGGGGAGAGCAGGAAGAACGCTGGGATAAACAACTCCAGGAAACACATGCCGGTGGGGACAACACCCAAGCTAACCCCCCCGACCCCATCCTGAGTCTGCAGGCTCACACACTGCTCACTACACAAAACCCACAACTCACTGGGAGGACAGATTGTATCGGTATTAATCTCTGTGATCATCAACACTTCATCGGAGTAAATAAAATAAAATAAAATAATATTGAAAATAATAATAATAATAATAATAATAATAATAATAATAATAATAATAATAACTAATTATAACAGGTACAGAGGGCAATGTACTGGCTGACATGTAAATACTTTACTAAAAATCAAAATCCACATATTTTCGCACAAGTTACTAGCGTTCGACCGACACACGCAAAAAAAAAAAAAATAAACATCTGTCTGGGTTAACTTTGACATCATATATAAAACACCTGCGGAAACTGCGGAGGAATGTGACCTGACGTATTTACATATCAGATAAAAACGGGCGTATGCATAAACCTAACACACACACACACACACACACACACACACACACACACACACACACATCTGGCATCCAAACGCAGGACAACAACAACACAATCTAAACAAATGGGAATTTTTACGTGCAAATGTTGAAGGCACAGATTCACACACGCAAAATTTTCCCTGGGTGGAACGGAGTGTTCACATCTGCATGCCTGACAAATGGCAACAGACGCGCCGGGCATCTGCAGTGTATGTTAGCACGTTTGACTCGTAATGACTTCAATGAAAAAAAGAAGTCCAGTGCGATTGTAAATACGGGTCGCCGAGACACAGAGATTAAAAAAAAAACTTTCTAACTACAAATTTCCGGAAGAAATTTGTTTTCATAAATAATTTACAATTCATAAATAATCTATATCAAAATTACTGCTATGCAGTTCATTTTATGTCTGAATGCACTTCATGTCTTGTTTCTTTTCTTTTCACAGCGAAACCGCAACGGTTCTGAATGAAAAAAGAAAATAAGACGCTTTCTCAAACGTGTCAGTTCTAAAATTCTAAGCTTAGTCAGAAAAAACTCAAAAGCTTTAAATTCTATACTGTAGAAATTAAAACCGCACTAAACCTTTTCAACCAACATGAGGCGGGGGGGGGGGGGGTATGACCCACAAACGCTTCTAAAACGAGGGAAAATCATGTTCCAGAAATGCACAAGTTACACACACACATACACACACACAGCCGCTTCAGAATCGTTTTATCATTTCTGCTACTTTCACCAAGCCCCTCCGGTGGTCCGCTTTTACGGGGCTGGACAGTTTATATTCCACGGACCTCGTCAACAGTTTGTTTCACGCAGGCGACACACAAGAGGTCGTAAATCTTGTGTTGCCAACCTAATGGAAGGTTAACCACATTCGCACACCGCTGAAGCATTCAAAGTATAAAGCCTTATAGTAAGGTTATACAAACACAAAGACACAAAGCTGGAAGAAAAGGAAGAGGTAAGTGATTACATGGAGGATTATGTACCGTGTGTGTGTGTGTGTGTGTGTGTGTGTGTCGCTTGAGCTTGTTTACATGGTTGGGTATCGTCAGGTCCGCCAAACCTTGAGGCGCCCACAACACTCCTCCCGGCAAGTACACGTTACGGGCCCACCTGCCGTCCTCTTGTGTCGGTATACATATATCAAATTTCCCTCTCTACACGTACTTTCCCCCTGGCCCTGATAAGAGTTATCTATCCAAATCTCTCCTGTCTTAATAGCCAGTTGGTAGAATTTCACCGTTTTCTCCCTTTTTCAAACACAGACACACACACACACACACACACACTTTCAAAAATCTTTCCATTCCTATCTCGTCGGATAAGAATCATTCCTCCGCTCTGCCTCAAACTTGATAATACTTTTTCCTGGCCTCTAGCCGACAGTTCCACTCTTTTAACTTCACCTCCATGTTACACACGACGTATCTCCACACTTTCCCTCACCCCCCTCCCCCTCACGCAACACACACACACACACACACACACACACATACACACCTTACAGAATCCATTTTCTATTCCAGTGGGGTCTACGAATGGCAAAGGTTTACCTCCCCGACGCTGGCAAGAGTCATCACCAGGCGTGATGAACCGGCCATCACCTTGACTGTACTACGCTTGGGGGTATGACGACGTGACATTTGAGCGTATATATATATATATATATATATATATATATATATATATATATATATATATATATATATACAGTTGTGCTCGAATATCGTGTCGTCGAGCTAATGGTTCAGATATCGTCGCGCTCGAGCTCGATCGTAACCGTCGTCCTCGAGGCTCGTAACCGTCGTCCTCGAGGCTCGTAACCGTCGTCCTCGAGGATAGTAACTGTCGTCCTCGAGGCTCGTAACCGTCGTCCTCGAGGTTCGTAACCGTCGTCCTCGAGGATCGTAACCGTCGTCTTCGTGGATCGTATGCGTCGTGCTCGGGGGATCGCAACCGCCGCCGTGCCCAGGGGTGGGTTCACCCACGACATGTCGCTGAGCAGATGCCTATGTTTACGAAACACGAAACCATTGCCTCCGTTCCGCTGGCGTGCAGCTATACAGAAACATTATCATACAATGTCCATAAATATGTATGTACGTTCCCCCTCTCTATGTTTCCTCTCTCTATCATAGATAAGATCTATGCGGTAAAAAATAGCATAAACTCATTTATTTTCTAAATTTCATTATAACTAATATTTTTTCCATACCTGCGACTGGTTTAAACGCGACAACAACCGGGGTTGGAAGGAAGTATGGCACGCTAGACAGCCGTCGATGTGGTATAGTCTGCTGCGGGGAGGAGGAGGAGGATCCTCTCCCCCCCGGCAACTACTGACGCACCTTCAGGAGGTGGCGTAAGGGGGGTTAATGCGGGGTTCCTAGGTTACTGTCATCTTACCTACCCCAGGACCGACCCTTCCACACACTCCCCCGCCACCCCAAAGATTACATACACAGCGCCGGCCGCCCCTTACCCTTAGCTTCCTCCTTCGCCCTCCTCCTCCTGACCCAGGTGACATCTTCCTACAGTCCCTCCCACGACCCTCATCAAGACCTGGGGAAGGGGGGGGTGTGTTCCTACCTCCCCACTCCCCCAGCTTTCCCCACCCCAGGATATGTTCTCCCCCTCCCCCCTAGGGAGTCCTAGCAACACAGAACCGATTACCGTTTGCCCCTCCACCACACCACCCCCCTATCACCCAAGATGCCTCCTCCACCCCAAAGTTTATGTTCTTCCGCCGTTCCCCAGGACACACACACACACACACACACACACACACACACACACACACACACACATACTACAGGAACGTCCCCCCCCCCCCCCCCCACACCAGTTTTTCTGACGTGCTGGCCAATTCTCCTCTCCTCCACCGGCCGGAAGCTCGTTAGACCGGGGCGATTCCGGATAATGGCGAAATAAATGGCATTCACGATGAATTACCTACCGCCAAGGTTGCTGGTAATGTGATTCATGCAAAGAAGGGCGGGAGAAGAGGCTCAGTGCATGACAAACACATCCCGTCCTCAGTACGGCCTCGGTCTGTCCGTGTGTGTCTGTCCATCCCCGTACATCCCCTCCTCCCATTAGATGTCTGTCTGCCAGTCTGTATATCGCCTCCTCCCTCCTCCTCCTGTGACTGCCTACCTGTCTGTGTCTGTCTATATATATCCCCTCCTCCCCCTCCCTATAATTGGATGTCTTTCTGTCTGTACAACCACCTGACTGGTATGGGAATGCTTTTGGAATTTCCATTTCACAGAAAAACAACAGATGACAGGTGAGAAGAATGTGAATATTCCACTTATCACGTGTGTGTGTGTGTGTGTGTGTGTGTGTGTGTGTGTGTGTGTGTGTGTGTGTTTACGCACACAAACACACGAAGGACAGTATCCCCTGCCCCCACTCCCCTCTAGCAGACCTCGCCACACGTGAGGGCAGGAAGGACTCGTGCGTGAGTGGGTGTGTGGGTGGCTGTGGGTGGGTCACGTGTGAAGTCCAACAATGACGGCCTGTCCAGTGTGTGTGTGTGTGGTGGGGGGTCCATCCTCCTCACACCATTCCACCAATCCACAGCTGTGCCAACCATGTGTACCCGGGAGTTGACCTTTTACAATACAGATCGTGATGCAAACCGCAACACAACGCCGCAACAAGGGGTACTGTGCTGTGCGGCGTGGTGTATCCTCAATGCCTCCAAGTCTGAGAGCCATCTCTTAGTGAGGGGTGACAATAAACGGATAAATGAATCAATAATAACCAGCGCTCTGCTGAATTTGGGCAGACATTCCCCTGAAAATACACAGCTATCACAGGTGGGTGTGTGTGTGTGTGTGTGTGTGTGTGTGTGCGCGCAAAGAGAGAGAGACTGCCACGTACTGTCGCATCTCTATGTAAAACGCTGGTTTCTTTCACGCAGATTCACTCTGGGGGAGAATCTTTCCCTGCACGCACACCACTCCCGCCGAGCAAAGGAGAGAGAGAGAGAGAGAGAGAGAGAGAGAGAGAGAGAGAGAGAGAGAGAGAGAGAGAGAGAGAGAGAGCATAGCAGGAGGCACCACCACCAGATGTTTTTGGCTCGTTATGAATACCATTAAGCCACCGGGAGTCCTGCGGGCACAAGCACCATAAACACATACTGCAAGTTCATGCAGTCAGTCAGTCAGTCAGACACGTTCTCGCTAAAACGCCCCGATGTGCTCGCTCAACGCCCCCGATATACTCGCTCAACACCTCCGATATACTCGCTGAACACCCCCCCCCCCATGTACTCGCTTAACACCCCCCCCAGGTATACTCGCTCAACACCCCGATATACTCGCTTAACACCCCCGATATACTCGCTCAACACCCCGATGTACTCACTCAACACCCCGATGTACTCACTCAACACCCCGATGTACTCACTCAATACCCCGATGTACTCGCTTAACACCCCGATGACGATATTTCCACGCGCGTTCCTTGCGCGCGCGGGGGCGACGTAATGACCTCGGTGGAACGACCATCGTCGTCGTTCGTGAAGTTCAGCGGTAGCCTACTGGCGCAAAAACAAAAAGAGGGGGGGGGGGTGGCAGCCCGCCCCTCCTCCTCCGTTTATCTCATAACGTTGACGCGAAGAGAGAAGCCCGAGCATACAATGCAACGTGGGAGAGAGAGAGAGAGAGAGAGAGAGAGAGAGAGAGAGAGAGAGAGAGAGAGAGAGAGAGAGAGAGAGAGAGAGAGATTCGCAACAAACAACAACAAAGCAGAACAAAAAATAGATGTCATTGTTTAATTTGTCGTCTATACCTCACGTTTATTCAAGGTTTGGCATGCAAGTTCTTCCGCATCTAGAGATATACACTCTACACCCAATACAGACGTAAACATTCCATCTATGTGTGTAGACTATGCATCTGCCCATAGGATGTAGACCTACCATCTATCCAGAGACGTAGAGCAACTATCTACCTACAGGGGTAGACCTAACATCTACCCCACGGTCGTTGGCCTACTATCTCCCCACAGTGTAGATTATCTGCCCTCAGACATGCACTATCTACCCACAGATGTAGATGTAGATAGTCTACCCACAGATGTAGACGTACACACACTATCCGCAGATCTCGACTGACTCTCAACCCATATACGTAGACCATCTAACCATACAGACAGAGCCGTGAATACTCTTCCCACACATGAAACTCTCTATATGTATATATATGTATATACACGTACACCTCAGATGTAAACAAAAAAAGAAAAAAATAACAATTAATTCTATTAAGCGTAAGTGGTTAATGCGCCCCGTCTCTCCCTCGTCAATGTAAAATGGCAACAACTGTTTATATCAAGCCATAACTTGAAACGCAAACACCAGTAATGTTGGTAAGGGAAGGAGGAGGTCCCCTCCCACACACACACACACACACACCATACCCTCCCACCTTTGCCTCCCGCGTGACCTTATCCACTCTGAGAGCATGGCTGACACTTCAACTCCTGACGACCCAGATAAAAAAAAAGTTTTCAAAAGTTCAGGAACTTTTACTAGAGTATCACCTCTTCTTCCCAAAAGTATAATGAGGCTTATCGTCGAAGCTGATGCTGACTGGAAAACAAAAAACAAAAGCCAACGTATGTATGAAAGTATTATAAAAAAAAAAAAAGAGGGGGGTAAAAAAAGGTGCAAAAATAGTTGGAACTGTCTGTCAGGCTTTGGGGTCAGGCTTGCCTCCCGGGGCCCCAGGTACCAAAAGGCTTTCCCCATGCGGACGACACAGGGCCCCCTTCGGTCTTGCAGGGCGCCGCTGAGAGATTATCTATTGACGGATGTGTGTGTGTGTGGTAGATCTGCCACGAAATACGGCTGGGGGGGATGCGGTCACCGGGGCTCTTTTTGCATATCCCTCCCTTTCTCTCTTTCTTTCGTCGAAGTGTGTGTATGTGTGTGTGTGTGTGTGTGTGTGTGTGTGAGAGAGAGAGAGAGAGAGAGAGAGAGAGAGAGAGAGAGAGAGAGAGAGAGAGAGAGAGAGAGAGAGAGGTTACACCCACGTACGTAGTGCCCACGGCGACATTTCGTTATAAGGCAGGGTTAGCGAGCAGCGCTTCAACACACTCGGGAGTAAACGACATGAAGAACGAACAAGAGAAAGAAAGAAAAGAACACAATGCCGACCCACATTCGCAGAATTCCGCGCGAATCAACACTTACAAAAAAACAACAACTCACGAACGTCGCCCGAGAGTAACGAGACGGCAACTGACATCACAAGCAATTCCTCCAACACCACCACCACCCTACTGAAACCACGCAGGGGTCGCCCTTCGTTGCCCCCTCACGACCAAACGGGCGAGAAAAGCGACCACGTGTCGTAGTGAGAGAGAGAGAGAGAGAGAGAGAGAGAGAGAGAGAGAGAGAGGCGAGGACACCTGCTGACACATGGTCAACACGAAGGCCTCCCCCCCCCCTCAAGTTACACTGTTGGTCATGAGGAGGGTTGGGAGGAGGAGGAGGGAGGGGAGCCCTCCTCCCTGTTACTTACACCGGGTCAAACAAGCCAAGCTGAACACGTGGCTGCCTTGAAGGCACTCGAGGCTGTTTGGCAGGCCCTTCACAGCGAGGCATGCGATCACTGGGCATGATGGCCTGGCCTCCGACATTGATTTTAGTCGTCGTGCCCTCAAGGGCGGAGGGCCCCAGGCGGAGTTATCGTCCTCCCGAGTGCTTTCAAGTCGTCGTCTTCGATGGGGACCAGCAACAGCTAAGGTGATGACCCAACCGTCTCCGAGGTCACTTCGATCCTCGTGTATGCCATCTAACACAGATCTACGCGTACCGTAAACAATCTTCTTTTACATTTTCGACTGCGTTACAAAATACCTTTCCTTCTCCTGGCGCAGTCTTGTGTGTGTTTACGGCTGCGATGAGGTCGTGGGGTATAGCCACATCGATCAAGGAGAGAGAGAGAGAGAGAGAGAGAGAGAGAGAGAGAGAGAGAGAGAGAGAGAGAGAGAGAATCCACCACAGGAGGTACGAACAACCACTTCCCCTCCTCCCGACCCACCTCGTGTGTTATGACCTGCCAGGCCGACCTTCTGTTCCTGCACAGGGAGAACCTTCCGGCCCCCTCAACCCCAGGCATGTATAGACCCCCCTAAACCCCAACTCCCCCGAACCCCATCCACCAACTCACTCCTGGGAGTGGGGTGAGGTCATGCCTCCTTCCCCTCCATCCCACCCCCTCCCCCTTCTTCTGCCTTTCATGGATGGCACGAGGAAGCGGGTAATGCGTCCGGGATGATCCACACACACACACACACACACACACACACACACACACACACACACACACACATCAGCGGGTATACCACAAGTCATTCACTTCCACGTCAAAAGATGAGGTTAAGCAGCGACTAACCCAGGACGAACCACACTCATACTGGTATAAAAAAAATACTGGAGAAAACAGGCTGTACTCAAAACATACCCACAACGTGAACACGAAGAAAAGAAAAAAGAAAAAAGAGAGATCCCCATCTATAATAGTAGGTCGCAAAATACCAACCTACCAATCCCCCAAAAAAAAATGAACATCGATCATCGAAACATCACATCGGCAACGTGATGTAACCGCCATCCACGCGAACTACGAAGTGAACGACCTGTAACTACCCACCTACCTTATCGTCACACACTCCGGCACACAACCGTGAAATAATACGAGCGGCAACACCACATCACACCACCACCACCTCCCTTGCCACACCTCATGACCTCAACTCAACCCCCCACCTTCCCCATCAGGACTCCCTCGGCCGCATCCATTATTCTGCTCGTGATTGGGTATAATGCACAACGTAAGTCTTCAGAACCGGGATGAGGAAGGAGGTTAGTGTTGACGGGGGGGAAGGGAAGGAAGATGAGGGAGGAGGAGGAGGAGGAGGAGGAGGAGGAGGAGGAACAGAATAGGAAGAGTGAGGATGGTGAAGAAACTAAGGAGCGGAGGAGGAGGACAATAGGAGGGGAAAGGACAGTGAAGAAACCGAGTGAGGGAAGATAAGCACGGCAAGAGTACAGGAAGGAAGAAACGCTCGTGAGGGGCCCCAACATGTTTTAAAAACTTCCTCATAAAACTCTTTTATTAAACTTCTGTATGCTGTCCTCACTCACAAGAAATCATATCAGTTTACTCTATTCATCCTCTACCCTTACCATAAGACTTACTCCCTCACATCTCATACGACAAAGTCCCTTACTTCATGTCAGGGCCTCGGGTTGTCCAATCTTTCCCACCTCTCGCAAAACTATCCCCTGCCGACTTCATCAAGCTGGTTTAATGAACTAAGAGAGTTTTAATCAAGTCGCCCCCTTTAAGTAAAAACCCCCGCATTGTACCTCATCTCTCTTTAATCCTCATGCTGGGACCATCAATGTCTCGTGGACGTGATTCACTTTCGCTCGCTCTCTCAATTCTACCACCATCACTCTTAGCCCATTCCTCTACCAGCTGTTTTGCGCGTCTTTGAAGCGAGCGTCGGGAGCGTCTTCTGGCTATTGGCCTACCGTAAGATGCGAAGACTTCTGCCTAGTGCTTCGTGGCCGGCGATCCTCGTTATCTCCCGGCAGACAAGATGGGTCACCTCCGCGAGTCTCCCCAGAGGTGGTGGGGGATTCCTGACACCTACCTGTTGGGGTACACGATGTAGATCGACTCTTAAAAAATCTTTATCCCCTGCGTCTTTCCCCCCCGATGGATAATATTCGTATCGGCGTGCTTCTCTCGCTGCGTCCCACCCTAATCGCTTGACGTTCACTTGGGCTTGATCGCAGGAGTGATACAACCGACCAACTCGGGGAGTGTTTAGCTCTGGGTTGGGGGTCGGCCTTTGTGAGGGGGGGAGGATGCGACCCTCACTGCTCCTCGCTTCCCTCGTGACCTTGGCGTCGTTCATTAACATATTCAGGTGAAGCCCAGTCCTCCTGGCAAGTTATTTACAGATATTACGGAGAGAGAGAGAGAGAGAGAGAGAGAGAGAGAGAGAGAGAGAGAGAGAGAGAGAGAGAGAGAGAGAGAGAGTAATCACCTGTGTGCACAGCACAGGGAGAGTTTTACGCTCGTTGGGCCCCATCTCTTCAACCTTCTCTGTCATGCAACTTTCTAAACTTTATGCTGTCCACATTCGTAATTTCACCACCCAGTTCATGCCATCAACCCACACACATACATACACACACACACACACACACACACACACACACACACACACACACACACAACTCTTATAATGTAAATCAGTAGTTTCTTACGTATCTTCACACGTGTCTCGTTCAATTTCGTGTTAAGTCCTCTGGCTGTTCTAGCCTTGAATATTTCGAAGAAATGTTTACTGCTGTCGTCATCAAACTGGTCTGCAGTATTTGTGTGTGTGTGTGTGTGAGAGAGAGAGAGAGAGAGAGAGAGAGAGAGAGAGAGAGAGAGAGAGAGAGAGAGAGAGAGAGAGAGAGAGAGAGATACACACATATATGTATTCATGTACCGTGGCGAGAAACTCTTGGGACATGGTTGAAGTCCCAATATATTCCTAGTTGAAGCCATAATCGATCGACCACCCCCTTCAAATCAGCCGTGCCCCCTAACCCTTTTTTAGTCCGTGCCCTTACGTGTACACATCTGAAGTACATATTACTACACGCCGCCAGAAAGATGGTATCTGTTCACTCTAGTCGAGTACACAGGGATAACTCGCAGTACTCAAGTCACCCGGGCAACTATCAACGTCTCGCAAAAACAGCGGGGCGTAGTGTGTGCCTCAAGTGCTCACGCGGGCGGAGAGCCATCCCGACCCCAACATCAAGGCTGCTACTGCTGCTGCTGCTGCTGCTGCTGCTCGGAGAAATCGTCATCACCTGTGTGTCTTCCATACACACACCGCAAGTTATCTCTTGCTTTTTTTATTCTATCAACGCCGGTGACGTGCGGTGCGTCTATAAAGAGAGCGATGGACTATCGCATGTGTTGTGGATGGTACGAAGAAACAAGAAAGGCTCTCGCCTCGACACCCCGGTGTTCGGCACAGTCGCGCGCGGGTGGTGTGTCTTCGTCTTCCGTGTACATACTAAAACCAAGGGAGTGACGCACACAGCCGCCAATAAGCGATTCACCTCTCCGCCAGACTCATGGGCACGTGCACGGAGACACAGGACCAACTATCAAGAACGCTATCAATTACACACGGACAAAGCATCTTAACAATAGCATGGGTGAAGGGTACATGTCTACTGGGTATGTGGAGGCGAGTAGAGAACTTACAGTGGGTATGACACCTGGAGATTGGACAGTGGAGGAAGACAGGTGGGACAGAGAGGGTTCTTCACCCCGTCAGTCAGACAGGAGCAGCACTAATGGTATACAGAGTATCAAGCTTCGACTGGGTACAAGTACAACCATCATTAAACTGGGGAATGAAAACTCCCATGAAATTTACAAAAATAAATACAGCGCGACACTTGATGGGTTACAGTCGAAAATATACACCTCTTGGTAGGTTTAATGGGCATACAGACATATCATACACACATATACAGGGCGCATGGTCGACAAAGATGGAGGCGACGTTTATGTGGACAACTAGCTTGCCTGGCGGTGGAGCCGGCGGCGGTAGGGGGGGAGGAAGCGGTTCTGGAGCCACGGGTGAAAGGCACAATGCAGGAGCCACCGACGGCAGGGGGAGATGAATGCCCAAGGTGGCAAGAGTCGCTGCCGCGGGGAGGAGACATGGTATAGAAACGCGGTGGTGTCTAGGGGAAGGGAAGGAGGAGGAGGAGGTGATTGGATTAGGACCAGGGGACAGTAGTAGCAGTAAGAATGGAGGGAGGAGGGGAGACAGGGTGGTGGAAGGTGGGATAGTAGGGGAAAGGAGAAGATTCACAAAAGGATACGGATGAGAGGGGGGGACATCAAGCCAACGGTAGCTCACGGAACCAGGGCGAACGTCGTGAGGGAATGACAACGGGAGGGACGGAGGGTTACTTATGAAGGGAAAGTGAACTGCAAGAGAGCGACCCGCAGGAGTATAGTGGGGAGGAGGCCCGGTAGTCATGGTACAGTCCTAGGAGAGACTAGGAGTGGATGACCTCCCCCAGATTAGTCCGGGGACTCTGAATGACTCCCACGGGAGAAGGAGGTCCCTTGGGAGGTTCCTGGTGGTGGTGGTGGCGGACCGTCCCACGGGTGGAGATGATGGGAGGGGGGAGATGACCCCTCCCCCTCCCCGGGTGGTCTGTGGGTGAGGCTGCTGGTGGAGCAGCGACAGCAGCGAGGCAGCTGCATTTATCAAGGCGTGGAGGGAGTGGTAAGGCAGCCATTAGCGGCTGATGCCACTGTTTATATTTAGGTCGGGACCCAGGTGGTGGCCCAAGCGTCCGGTATTTATGTTTCCCACAAGCGGCAGACGGTAGAGTCCTGGAGTAGCACTTCCTCCACGAGGATGCTGGAGTAAGGATGCTTTCAAAGAGATGAAAGAGTAAGATTGCCTCCACAAGGATGCTGGAGTGCCTTTTGTCCCTAAAAGGAAGCTGGAGTAAGGATAACTCCACAAGGATGTTGGACTGAGACTGCCTCCACAAGGGCACCAAGGAGCGAGGATGCTCCCACCAGGATGTCGGCGTCAGTAATATTACTGGCTGGGTGGCTGAGGCCGTCGGTTATCCGCGGCTGTCCATCACCACACAACATCCTCTTCAGGAGCCACTCTGGCATGACAAATGACACCCCCCCCCCCCTCTCTCTCTCTCTCTCCCCACACACCTTCTTTCTGTCACGTCACGCCCTCTTGCGGCACCAGTACCTCCTGCGTATTGACACGGAGTCACATCCCCCCTTTCGTCGGACGCTTGAAGGATACAGAGGCCCCTTGAGGTCCTACGAACATGGACGGGCATCCTTCGCAGGAGAGGTTCCCGGTCCCTCAAGGGCTTCTGTTGTCATCCCAGTGAACATGGAATGGTGGAAGGATTTCCCCCCGTCTTATTCTTCCCCTTGTCGTACTGTCGTGTTCTGCTCTGAGAAAGTTTCGTTTGCAGTCACTTAAGACTAACACGACCTGACGACGTCGCACTGGCCAACCCCACCACACCGCACTACGGACACCCTCGCACGAACCCAGGATAACCTACGCCCACATACGGTCGCCGGAAAAAAAATATTTTCCGGGAACCCTCGACACAAGGCAGAACAATGGACGCCAACGCTTCCCGGACGAACGCCAGAGATAATCCCCCAACACTTCCATGGCCAGTCTGCCGGCAGGCGCAGCCATGACCCCTTACCCCCAGGTACGGGGCCAGTGCCCTCCGTCAGCGCCGCCCACAGGACACTTGAACATGACAACACACAGAGCAGGAGCAAGTCGTTAGGGACCTTAGGACGAGTCCAGTGGATCTGGAATTGACTGACCTCGGCTACCCCCCCGCCGCCCATGCCACCCAGCACCTGTCCATGCCACACACGCAACGCACTATCGGGCGATTCATTCTACCCCTCCCACCACTCCACCACCTCCTGCCACCACTGCATTCACCACCCTAGTGAACACCTGTGTAATGAGAGGAGTTCATCGTTAATTCCACAGGTGTGCACATCCTCCTTACCGCCTCGACTTTACTGTAATGTCATCCCAAACACGACGTAATCAAAACAATCACTCTCGCTGGAAGAACAGCCACAATCTACTCAGAAATGATGACTCCACTGACCACACACACACTTTCCAATACGCTATCTCCCTCTCGTCTTCGATACAAGTTGCTTTCGCCGCTTACCTCACTCTCCTCCCCATTCCTTATCCACCCTACGTCTTCCCCACGTCCTTACCTTAATGTTAAACCTGAAGTAATGGATCGTCTCCCCCCACAACCCTTACTCTAACACCTGAAGCAACAGGTAATCTTTACCTAAACACCTGAGGCAATACCTCAGGGCCCGCGCCGACCGCTGAACAGATCACAAGAACCTCGTCGGGTTGTCGTCTGCCTCACCTGACGGTGGTCAACAACTACTGACAGAACTACTGCGCAGGTCTACACCTTATGGAAGTCCCTTACTCCTCCCCAAGGCGCAAAACCGTCCAAGATAACAGTGCTACGCCCTAGAACATGTACAGCACAGTGCATCAAAAACCCTTCTACTACTCCTCCTCCATAAACCATACAAAAAAATATGTACATCTAGAATTCACAATCATAACTATCATCATACAAATACAAAGGCCCGGTGAATCTATAAATCACAGAAGACGTCATAACACGTTTATTCCCGATTAAACCCTTAATGACCCCGACCTCCCTTAAGAGCAACAACCGTGTATTGCTTGACCTGGGTCAGCCACCCCTTCAAACTGTCCATCAGTAATATCAATGCGATAAGGAGATTCGCCTCTTGCTACTATGGGAAGATTTGACAGGTCGACTTAAGAGAGAGGTTCAACTTCCCCCACTTTACAGTCGTACGAAGTGTATGCAGGTGTAAGCCACGAGGTTATTATTACAACCACCTCCACATACCCCCATTACAAAGAGGTTTCACGTACAACTCTCCCTACAGATGCTTATTACAAACCATCACCGCCACCCCTACCACCTCGCCGTGGCTGTAGCAATACCTCTCGGAACAGATGTTCAACACCGACGTGGCCTCACGCCAGCTGTTCGAGGGGCGGGCGCCGACCTACTGAACTTAACTGTTAGCAAGTTTCCACCAGACCTGGAGCATATACGTCAAGACGTTTCGTCACTTTCTGGACTACTGGCTGCGACGGACGCACGCGCCAAGATCGAGGGGGGGAAACAGGGTGCGGTGCGCAGCGCAGGTGGTGCATCGGCAAAGCCAATTGGAGTACATCAGCCCCAAAATGCGTCTTTGAAAGCCCTTGAGCACGACTGTCGGCACGACCGACTACCACCCCATGGGTTAAGCGACGACCTGACACTTTCATCAACACCCTTGTGTCGGGTCGGGTCGTTTTGTCGTCACACCTTGAAAAGGGGTCGCCCCCCTCCGTCGTGATGGAGTCGTGCTCTAATGGTCTAGGGTCGTACCGTCGAGTTCGACCGAGGTTCGCAAGGCCGTGAATGAAAAAGGGGTGGGGGAGCCCAACCTCAACCCACCCCGATTTCCTTTTCGGGCATACCTCACACAACACACACACATGATCCACAAAAACAACCTAGTTCTAAATGTCAAGTGACACGTAGAGCGACGCTACGTCTAGCCTCCCTGGCGCCCACAGACACAGTCTCAAGGTACACAGACACAACAGACACCCAGGTACGTACAGGACACGCCGACCGCCACGCACAATACCTACCCGATCCATGCGACCAAATCGAGCTGTTACCGCGCGTCGATGTGCGAGTGTGTGATCGAAGCCAGATGTGTGGTGTCGCTATAGATAATTCCCTCCATGTGCTAAAACACATCTGCTTCCACACAGACGATCCCTCGCTCATACAATAAACATGAGACATCAATACACCGAGACATGTGTAGGTATGAAGCATTCACATCCTTCCACATAA
Source organism: Panulirus ornatus (assembly GCF_036320965.1). NCBI lineage: Eukaryota > Metazoa > Arthropoda > Malacostraca > Decapoda > Palinuridae > Panulirus > Panulirus ornatus. Next base: position 4,863,549 of record NC_092265.1, read on the forward strand.
ATCCACTTCATTACTACCCTCAACAGGTTCTCTTTAACACAAAAAACAAAAACGCTCAGGGAATATACACATCAGGAAAACCCACGTAAAACATACCTAAACAGGCCAAGACGAAAAAAAAAATGAAAAAATAAAATAAAATCACACCTTCACAAAGCAATGAACAACCTTGGCCTTCCTGGAGTAGAACAAACCACACATTACCTCCACGTCCACCGCCGCCACCGCCACATCAACCACTACCACCACCACCACATCCACCACCACCACTAACCTTCCCACGAGTTCAAAGATCATCACCGCCGAAGAATCAGGCCACAGAACCAGTCGCTAGCGAGCAGCGACCACAGAGAGAGAGAAAAAAAAAAATGACAGCAGAAGGCCAGACAGACACAACAATTATGTAAAAAGGAGCTGCTACATCGAGAATGTTCCTCATCCCATCGAAACAACCCCTCTCCCCCCCCCACCCCCTTGGGGTAACCCTAGACTCCCAGTGGGGTTGAGGGTTAAGGGGGTGCGCCCTTTGGCCGTGATCAGCCCACATGTAACACAACCCCTCTGGCTATACCGGTCACGCGGCGTCCGCCCAGAGACGCACGCTATGCGTCCCACAACCGCGATGCCCCACGCAACGCTCTCCGGAAAGATACGCACCCACACCCACACCATATCCTACTCAAGGAATCGTCATGAACCCCTGATGGGAAGGCCCTGGGGATCAGCGAGTATCCTTCGGCACTTCGAGACAATCCCGCGGTGAAAGATACAATGTAGTCAGGTCTTACTTCTCGATGGCATGTTTAATACATATATTTCTCTTTCAGCCCCTCCTAGCAACTCAATCCCACCAGTACTAGCCCCTCCTAGCTACCTAGCCACCAGTAAGAGCCCCTCTCCTAGCTACCCAGCCACCAGTATTAGCCCCTCTCCTAGCTGCCCAGCCACCACCAGTTCTCACCTGCTCACAGCCGGACTCACCATGGAGGTACGCAGGGGAGGGAGGGTGGTGGTTATTACCACTGCAGGGGGGAGTGAGTGAGGCGGCTGGGGCTGGCAGTACAATGCATCGGAAGTACAAGCAATGCAGTCTGTCCAGCCTCGGGGCATGGATGGAAACTACCGGGCTCACAGGTACCGGTGTAACTTGTACGGGTGTGGGAACCCAAAAAGGTAAAGGTATTCTGAGATACAGGTAAAGGTATGCTGAGATACAGGTAAAGGTATGCTGAGATACAGGTAAAGGTGTGGTAAGCTACGGGTACAGGCGTGGTAGGGTACAGGTACAGGTGAGGTAGGCTACAAGTAAAGGTGTGGTAAGCTATAGGTACAGGTGTGGTAGGCTACAGGTTCAAGTGTGGGAGACTACAGGCACAGGTGTAGTAGGCTACAAGTACAGGTGTGCTGAGCTAAGATCACAGGTGTGCTAGAGGCTCAGATATGGGGCGAGAGACACGTATCCAAACAGATAAAGGTGCGGGAGGGAGGCTACAGACACAGGTGTGGAAGGCCGTGTGGCGCTTGGAGTGGGGGGAATGGGGATGGTGGAACTGGGGGGGGGGGGGGGTTGCTGTTGTGAAAACCTGAAGCCCCAGTAAGGCTCGTGACGTCAGCATACTGGGGTGGGGCACAGCGGAGGGAGGGAGGGAGTGATGTGGTGGTAAGGGCCAGAGCCGGCCTGGGTGAGGTGGGGTGGGGTGTGTGTGCCTTCTGTCATCTCCCCACCACAGCCAGTGTCATGATGCTCCCCCGACCACAAGAGGGTGTTCTAAGTGTAGAACACCCTCCCCGTACTGTACAAATATAGCACATTAGTTCAAGGAATGGGGGGACGGCGCCCCACGAACGTAGCCCTCCCTCCCTGTGCTACATGTACGAGAAGGTAACTACACACACACACACACAGACACCCAACATTAAATCATGACTTCACAGACTCGTCGGCCACATCAAACTGATGTAACCACACCAGCTCGACCAGTTCTAAAAACCTCTCGTCGACCAGTAAACAATCATACACTGCATTTATCTACGTCTCGGTAACACGTGAAACGCATCCTTTATCAATTTCCGTTTCATCCTGAAGTCTTTACTAACACCAGGCATTGGAAATTTAAACCCTCGACAATAGGGCTCTAAAGCCTTCCTCTGAGTGTATCACTTTCCTGACCCATTCCAATTAAGCGTAATCTAATGTTAAGCCAGAACTAATTACATTAAAATATATACGCTCGGATTAAGCTCATCACACACAAATGACCTTAACGATATTATATATATATATATATATATATATATATATATATATATATATATATATATATATATATATATAACCCTTCAGAATACAGCCAATGTGTCAAAAAATGAAACAAACAATATAATTCCAAAGGATAAGAATCGTTCGATCAAACAGCCTATTGTAGTTGATGATAATTATAATTGAAGATTAAGGGATGATAGAAGTCTACACACACGCGCACACACACACACACACACACACACACACACACACACACACACACACACACACACAGTGACCTTCTTCAAATTACATCACACATCACAAAACCTCAACTTACCAGCATCACAGGTTAAACATCAGCTTAACCTACACTTGGCCCCTTACCAGATGAGGATCGGTGCGAACACTGACACACTCTCTCTCTCGCTCACTCACTCACACGGTCGCAACTCTGGCCACCACCACCACCATCGCTTAACCAGTTACTTACAAAACCAGTTACAAGTTTTTCTTCCCTCTCCAAGCACGGGTACTTACATTCAACGTGGTACTCGGCTTCTGACGGCCGCTTGTTCTTCTTCCTCCTGAAGGAGGCCCGCTTGGGGAGGGGTGTGCCGCGCGGGGTGGGCGGACGGCGGCAAGGGGTGCGTGGCGAGCCATTGAGGGGAGCGCACAGCTCCACCTCAGACTGCGAGGGCGACAGTCGCTTGTGCTTGGCCTTCAGCCCGAAGCAGGCGAACATCTTTATAATCCTGGCGAGGCCGGGTGACCCCCAAACTCACGAATACCCAGTTTCAAGATGAGGAGGCGTCTTGAAATGTCGTCTTCTCTTATAGATATAGATGGATATATATCTACGAGTGTCTCTTTCTGATTGGAGGATTTATGTATATTTATCTACGAGTATCTGTTTATGAATGAGGGACTTTTCTGTCTTCTTTCCAGAGATCCAATACAAATATTCTGGAGCGTCACCAATAAATTTCTCACAAACTTCACCCTCCACAAAAAAATAGTTCCAGGAAACTTGCTGGTCGTCTCTGCCAGCTGGTGTGTGTGAGTATGTATGTACGTATGTATGTGTGTACGTGGATATCCAGGGTTCTTATCACTTCCACAAAAAGTTTTTTTCCCTTGGCACTTTGATTTCTTTCTTCAAGGTCCGCACTGGGAAGAATATTCGTCCGGAGGGACACTCATACCCGTCAGGACGAACAGGACGAGGTCACACTGGTGCTGGGGGACGGACGAGGACAGTGGTCGATGATGGACGGGGACGACGCTCTGTCTTGAACCACCGTCCCACAGATCAGGTTAGGAAGAGGAGTGCTAGCTGGAGGAGGAGGAGGAGGGAGGAATGGGAGGAGGGGGACGTGGGCAGGTGAGGTAGGAGAATGAGGAAGGTGGAAGGGAGAGAGAGAGGAGAGGAGAGGAGGAGAGGGATGGACGAGAGTTCGTCTCGATTCACTGCGCCGGATGGGCTGGCCAGGAAGGAGCCACTCCGTCCGGTTCGTCTTCCATCTTAAGTCTGAGGCCGTTCCAGCGTGTCTCCCGGCCCTGGGGGGGTCTTGCCCAGCTAGGGTCACACAGAGAGAGAGGGAGGTCTTCCAGACGACCTTTTACACAACCATTGCTTCACGACACCTTTACCTTTGTATGTCTAAGCTCTGTTGAGGGGAAAAAAAACAACACCCCTGGATTAATTATACATAAAATACTCATACAAGGAACTATCCTCAACCATTTCCATATCCATTTTCTCTTCTCATAAACGTCGAACGAACGAAGAACCGGAGAGACTCGCGTACATAACTCTTTTCCCATTTCCTTACGAAGGTGTTCTAAAAAAGAAAAAAAAAGTGACGTCACGCAGCAGGGTGACAGATGCTCCAATTTCCTCCACTAAGGAAGGCGTCGGGTTCCTAACGACCGCAACTCTACAAATGGCTCACTAAACCCCGCGGGAGGACACGGGCGATCGAGGTAGGAATGGCTGCGAGGAGACTCGGAGGTGGCAACAGCGGACCTGAGCAGTCGAGGAAAGAGAAGAGGGTTCTTTGAAGGATGAAGACGCGGCCCACTTGTATAGGGAGAGTAGGGTCGGCTGCCGCCAAGAATGAATCTGAGGTTTTAGGCCACGCTTGGGGTTTCAAAATTAGCGGGATTGAATCTCGTTATCCCAGGATTTAAACCCTTGAGGAGAGGGATACAAATCCTTGAGCACGAAAGGTGCGACCCTTGAGTACAACGGTACGTCACTTGAGGCGCGTCTCCTCAGCACGACACTTGGGGTGTACTGATGACCTGACTTCATGACCTGACGCTTGACGGTCAGGTCAGGTCAGGTCGGGACAAAGGCCAGGTCAATACACCTAAAGGTCGTACCTTTGTGCTCTAGGGAAAAAGGGTTTGCTTTACACGAGAGAGATGCGAGTGAAAGGTTTGGTCGGAGGTCAGGAAGGGTCATGATGCGGAAGACATGAGTTCCGGCCAATACCAGAACGTAAAAGAGGGAGTTCCGGTGGGTGTGAGAAGGCCAATGCCAGGTATTCACCTCTGGGTATTTCACCAGGTTAACTGAATAATCTGTGTCTTTCAGGAAGAGGAAGGGGGCGAGGTGATAAACCGGTGAACCCAGCAGCAGCTTTCAGCCCGTTAAACAAAGCCTAGTCGCTGAAGTGGTGATGAGATGAGAGAATATAAATACGTGGTCGAGTGGGAAAACAAAGGAGAAGGAAGACTTGAACGACACGAAGGAAAACTGGGGAAATTGTGGTCGAGGGAAGACGCAGCTGAGGGGGTTGGAGGAGCTGTGGTGGCAGGGGATCAGCATAGGAAGTATTTGCGATCGTTGTACAGCAAGATGTGTGTGGCAGATTGTCGTCGTTAATCGAAAAAAAAGTGGAAGACGGCGATAGAGGAAGAGAAAATACATAAGAACAAGAACCGAGGAGGAGAAAGTAAAAACAGACCTTTGTTTTAACTAAAACCTGCACACACAAGACTGGATGAGGAATAGTTCTACATGGAGGAACGTCTGCTCCCAGGAATGAGCTATGCCGTGAAGATGTTCAGACGGAGGAGGGAAAGTGGTGTAACGTGACGATCAGGGGAGCAGACAGAGAATGAGAGACATGCCACGATGACAACAAGAGAGAGGGGGAAGGGGGAGAACACGGGAGGGAAGGAAATGGAAACACACCAACCCACCAGCAGCAGATCGTCAGCTTTCTTGATGATGACGGTAAAAAAAAAATCTATCCCTTTTTTTTCCCCCCTCTACCCGTCGTGCATGACGGGGGGACGATGGACGGCCGGCCGGGGGGAAGGAGCACTTGCAACTTGCCAAGGGAAACAGCGGCTTCACAAAAACCAGCAAGAAGGAGCGATGTCGGGGTCGCCCCGAGTCGTCATGAAGGGGACGTCGCGTCGCAAACACCAAGAGGGAGGTAGGGTTCGTCAAGTGGAGGCCTTCATCATGACAACGCTTAAGGCCGATCACTCCCACGGTCCTATGGGAGGGTGGATCACACCCGAAAGAACCAGGAAGAAATAATATTCTGGAGACCGTCGCAACCTGATATTGCGATCTTGAAAAGACCCGAGGAAGATATTTATATAACTCAGAAAATACAAAGATATTCCCAAAGGGGCTTGATGAAACCAACGTGCGAAAACTTTGAAAAGTAGATCCTCTCGAGGAGTTTCAGATTCGTTGAAGTTTACAAACGTTTTATTTTCTACAGGAGAGATATTGCCAACTCCTTGAAAGACAATCCGAAGGTTTTATCGTGTAAGTCATAAATCGCTGCGTGTACACACACACACACACACACACACACACACACACACACACACATCATGTACTGAGGCGAACACAATGGAACACTTTGACGACGGTCAGACACACGGAGAAGCAAGTTTCACGAGAGAGAGAGAGAGGTGGAGGTGTACACGTGTACTGGTCTGGGCTCCTGAAGGTTGTTGCAAGTCTCCTGGGGCAGGTCTGCTGCCACCAGCGAGAAAACCGGCCGGCAGGTGGGTTGGGGCAGGGGTGGCAGCCACCTGGGCAGGGATTGATTTCTGTGAGAACCAACCAACCAACCACCGCCGCCACCAGGCGCCCCCCTCCCGGACTTTGGCCATGACGTGAGTGTAAGGAAGAAGGGGATTCGGCCACCAGGCGCCGCGAACGGGAATCTCCAAATTGTACACATTACCACGAGACCCATCCATGCACTTCCGTGTACAACGAACGGGTAGGGGCGACAACGACACTTCTGCAGGAGGGCGACAACGACACTTCTGCGGGAGGGCGACAACGACACTTCTGCAGGAGGGCGACAACGACGCTTCTGCAGGAGGGCGACAACGACACTTCTGCAGGAGGGCGACAACGACAATTCTGCAGGAGGGCGACAACGTCACTTCTGCAGGAGGGCGACAATGACGCTTCTGCAGGAGGGCGACAACGACACTTCTGCAGGAGGGCGACAACGACACTTCTGCAGAAGGGCGACAACGACGCTTCTGCAGGAGGGCGACAACGACACTTCTGCAGGAGGGCGACAACGACACTTCTGCAGGAGGGCGACAACGACACTTCTGCAGGAGGGCGACAACGACACTTCTGCAGGAGGGCGACAACGACGCTTCTGCAGGAGACTCGCGGTGATACAGCTCTCTGCCCAACTGACCCTGAGGGGGATTACTTTATTTGTGTTACGTTGAACATGTCTCTGCACGCCAGCCACAGTCCCTTCAATCTCACCCATCAAGGGGCCCTGGATCTCTTAAAGTAACACTGTGGAGGGCAGTATTTCAGTTCGAGTTCCCAACACAGGCGAGGTGAGGCGAAAAATGTAAAGCTCGCGTCAAAGGGCAGGGCAGACGGCAGATTAATCTCCATCTATACCCCTAAACTGGGAGGCGAGGACGTCAAGGTCAAGCACACAAGCAGAGATTTGAAGGAATTCGTGCGGATCAACGAGAACGTAAAGTGCCCAGCAAAAGCTGCGGGTCAGGACCAGCATGCCATATATACATCAAGGGGACTATCACGCCATATTCAGTCAGGGCCGTAGAGAGAGAGAGAGAGAGAGAGAGAGAGAGAGAGAGAGGCGTCAGGTAAAAGTACACAAAAACAAGCTGGCAGGTCAACCACAGAGAGAGAGAGAGAGAGAGAGAGAGAGAGAGAGAGAGAGAGAGAGAGAGAGAGAGGAGCCATCGTGGACAAAGCCCTTATTTAACCATTGACAATTAATTGCAGGTCCGCCTCCAGTCACGCTGACCAGTTTGATGCGAACAATGACTGGTGGGAGGGAGACGCTCCTCCTGCTTATGTTACCTAAGGCCACAGTCTGGATCGCTTCCTGCCTCGACCTCGTACCTTGTTTCTCTAATGTCACCTGTCTTCTGTCACCTCGTCCTCTCTCTGATGTCGCCTGCGCGTATCACTCATTTGCATCTTTCATCACTACTTTCTCATGTCTCACACACCCAAAATCTCTCTCTCTCTCTCTCTCTCTCTCTCTCTCTCTCTCTCTCTCTCTCTCTCTCTCTCTCTCTCTCTCTCGCAGCGTACCTAAGGCGAATCACGAACCCAGGTTCGTGTAACTGAAGAACTAGGGACGAGACCACTGGGCAACCACAGCCCAGACTCTAAACATCCTCCAACATGTACCTACGGACGACCCCTCTCCTCCCCTCCCCCGAGGTCAATGAGGTGCCCACTTCTCAACAAAATGGACCATTGCGACACGATACGGAGATTTCGGACCTGTCGTAGACACTTGCGATACACTACGGTGACTAAGGACCTATCGCAAACACTTGCGACACACACTGTAGCCACCGGGTAATCGCGGACACATAAATAGACTCCGGTACTATCGCAGACGTTTGCCATAACCCATGGTCACTCTGGAACCTATTCGCACACGCACCCTTGACGTAACCTGATACCACAATACGCCATGAATCGGTGGCCACGGGGAACACATCGGAGATATGCACGAAATGTGCGTAAGTCACATCTAAGGCCTTCAAGACATACGCATAGACACAAACCCTAGACTTAACGCTGCATTATACGACGCGTCGCAGGAAAATGATGCGGTCTGTATACCAGCGAAGGACCTACGCGAGAGTTACGACTTGGTAAGTGTCGCCCACTCTGCTCCCTCCTCCACCGCCAAAGGTCTTAATAAAGACACCACTCCAGGAGATTTGTTTATCTACTTCATCACACACACACACACACGAGGGAGCGCGGAGGCTCGCTGGACCTACGTATATAGCCCAGCGTGCCGACAAGATCCTGTTGCAGTGTACTTGACCCAGCGTCACACCACCAAGCACAAGAGGCCAGTGTGGGTATTAGGTTCCCACTGCCCTTCTGCAGCTATCTCCACCCCCACCCACACAACCGCCCTATACAGCAACCTCCAACTCCCTCAAGCAACATAGGTTCCCACTGCCCTACTAACTCAAACTCCCTCCACAGCCCTCCCAACCCCTCAGTCATACAACAACAGTTTTCCCCATCATATATAGAACTACTAAACACAGTAATACAATATTTTAGTAGACTACAATAAAAAAAAATCTATCATACTTATGTCTTGATGTGGTAACTGTATCAACCAGATCTAATCGAACCGAAGCGCTTCCAAAATCCCCAACTCCAGGTCTCGTTTGAAAACCCCAAGATACACAACCCACCGCCGTTTTGGAACGAGTCGTAACCCAGCCACCTCCTGAAGGAGAAGACGAGCCGGGTTTTATGGCAAGGGTGACGCCAGGGGGTCATCCTACGGTAGCCGGGGTTCGCACCTGTGGGTAACGTCTGTGCGTAGTTCCTCAGCAGCCATGATGGTGTTCTATCGAGCCACCCCGCCCACGGGACACCCCCATCATCACCACTCCCACCCCTCCCGCAGGTTGACCGTGACGAAGCGAGGCAGATTGATCGGCAAGCGAGAATGGGTGGTGTGTGCGTGTGTGTGTGTGTGGAGCCGCTGTCTTAGTCACTGTCTGAGAACCTCTGCTTGCCTGAACGCCCCTCTTCCCCCCCCCCCCACTCTGTCGTTTTTTTTGGGGGGGGAGGGGACTCTAGCGACTGTCTAAGGATTACTTGTGTGACCATTCACTGTCTGGGAGACTTCTTGTCTGTCTATGGAACCTGGTGTCTCTGTCTGTGAAAGATGACTCCTCCGTCTGAGGGCCCTACTGTCTCTTCTGTCTGGGAGACGTCTCGTCTTTCTGTCTGTCCGGGGGACCGTGGTGTCTCTGTCTACGAAAATTGCTTCTTCTCTCTAGGTGCTCTGCTGTCTCTCTGTCTAGGAGACTCCTTGTCTCTCCGCCCTTCTGGGGGAACCTGGTGTGTTTGTCTGTGGAAACTGCTTCTTCTGTCTAGGAGTCCGTTCTGTCTCTCTGGGGATCAATAACGTCCCACCTTCCGGAGGGACGCTGTCTGTCAGAGGTCGTCTCCGTTATCTACCCGAGGGTGTGACCCCTTTCGACTCCTCACCCTGTCCGGTCCCCCATAAAGGTCACTCATTACTACCACCACCACTGCTGCTAGCTAGCCTTACTCGTGCTGAACGCCGTCCACCCCGGCGGGTGTTGCCAGGGGTGTGTGTGGGGGACCAACACCCAGCCATCCCCCAGGGGGAACCAGGAGGCGTCAAAGCCGCTCGCTGACCAGCCTCCCCCTAGGTGCTGGGACGAGGGACGCGGGATCTACATAACACCATCGCCGTCCGGCAATTACATCCCCTTACCACACCCATCCCACTTCAACCTCCCCCCCAGTCACCCTTGCCCCTACACCCCGACATCCATTTGTCATGAGAACACCACGACATGCTGAGTCACACACACACACACACACACACACACACACACACACACAAGCCTGTCATCAACGAAGTGCGAAACGCTGACGGACTTCTAAGCTTAATTCGAGCTTTTATGCTCCGGCAGTCTAGTGTCTCCACGGCAATATGTGCATACCTTAAGCATAAAGCGTATCCTCCATTTGTACAACAGACTAATTATTCCTCCTCTTAACATGTTTTTTCTTTTACAGTGAAGCTGTGAGATAAGCGATGCAGATGTATCTTCATATCATATCCTTTTGTCCATCTTGTTTTCCCCTTAATCCCTCATCCCTACGTCGCCCTCTCTACATCTCTCTCCTTTCTCTGCCCTGCTGTCTACTTTCCCTCTTTCACACCGCCAGCATCGGGGCCCGAGATACGACTTAAAACTACGGCTACGAAGACCCTCAAGTGAGGGGAGGGGGGGGGGGGACAGGGGTCGTTCTCCACCCACCCCCAACACACACACACACACACACACACACACAAAGCTGGGGAACACGGAAGACGCAATACGCCGACGGACCCGCACAAATGCACTACCGCTTGCGTGTGGAGTGGCTGCGACGAGGATCACACACAGAGATTGAACCTACTTTCTTTCATTTGTTTATATCTAAAGAAAACGTATTTCATGGACTTCAGGGGTGACAGATGATCCCACGGGTCAAGACGGCAGCTATCAGAGCAGGAGAGGTCCCATGAGGGTGATTCGAGACCAATAAAGGAGAGAAAAAAAGAAAAATACTTAACAGAAAATACCGCGCCCCCCTGGGGAAAAGCGTCCATCTCCATCAATTCGGACAGAACAAAGAAATCAAGACACAACAACGAATACATAAGGACGGACGCGGGATTGACCCCAACACCATGGAACATCCCGGTCATCAAAAGCATATTCCAGGGCGCCGATGCTGACCATGGTCAACACAACGCGTCCTCTCCCGTCAAGAACACGTTTACCGCCCGTCAGCGACGCCTTAAAAGGCCAGCAAAGATTTCAGGGTAAGAAAATGTCGGAGGGTTTTCCTTACGACCCGCTACGACCGAGTAAAAAAAACTCCTCTGTCACGACAACTGGTTACGAGGTTCTGACGTGTTCTCGTCAGGACGCACAGGACGTGGCGCGAGAGATCCTGCCTCGAATTACACGTGGGTGATAGAGCAAGACAAAAAAGCCCCGACACTGCTTGCAGAAAAAAGAAAAACACTCATTCCAATTCGAGCCAATGAAGAACACAGCTCACACTGGGCTGACACGCGAATAGTACCGAGGGTCAACGTCTGGTCAACATGCTACCGGCAATATAACAAAAAAAAAAAACACACACACACACACACAACAGTCTCAGAGGTGCACTAAACCACCACTCGATCTGTTGAACATGAAATAGTCGCGAGTCTAGCAGCAGTTAACAACCGGGTTGACCAAGTGCCCCAACTCTTGATAAATGAACCTCACACTGCGGTGCTGGGGAGGGGGGGGGGGGGGTGTTTACACGACTGCCCCCTGAAATCAACTTAAAGAAAACGTACGACGCGAAGGCATTATGGTGATCAGAGCGCGGCCAGGAGTAAGGTCAGAGGTCACCAGGAACAATGACATCACCAGTTACTGAAGAAAGTCTTCCACGCAATTTTCTTCCAAAAGTCACTTAAAATATAACCTACGTTATCACGGGCAATTAGACGTCCCCAAGAATACGGTCAGGGGCCAGAAAAGATATATAATATATATATATATATATATATATATATATATATATATATATATATATATATATATATATATATATATATATATATATACTCCTATGAGACCACCTAAAGCACATTGTAAAGATACCACGACTCAGGCGAAAGGTCACCAGGAAAATGATAAGGCTCAAAATGAAACCGTTTGAAAGAGGACACCGTGATAAAGGTCAGTCACCCGAGCATGATGGGGGTCATGATGGCCTTGACCTTTTTGATCTGACCCTTAAAAGAAAAAAAAGGGGTCGTCACCGTCGTACTCGAGGGCGGCACCGTCGTGCTCCAGGTTCGTACCGTCGTATTCAAGGATTGCACCGCCATTCTGTACGTGTCTCGAAAGATCATCGCTACTGCTGAGTACAAAACACATCCGGTTATATATATATATATATATATATATATATATATATATATATATATATATATATATATATATGTATATATATATAGTAGCGGGATTACAACCCCGAGGTGTTCCGTCGGAATGGACAAAAAACGACGAGAAAAGGATGGACGGAAGGAGAGGATAGGAAGGTTGGGGGGCGACAATGAGGCACTGGCCAATACCGTGACAGCTGGCCCCCACTAACCATCCCCTCCGAGGCGGGCGGGCGGACGGGCGGACCCCAGCAGGACTTGCTCCACCTCGTCTTTATGCCGTCGTTAAGGTGCCGGCAATCTGGCTCAACCGCCGTCATCTCGGGGAATCTTCCTTCGTCAAGACCTCTAAAAGGCAGGTCCTCAAGTCAGGGTCTTGCACCTCTAGATCATACCTCCATACCCTTGCCATCAAGACCTTTTTCTCACAACGCGAGCATTTCACATTTCGCCCCACACGACTGGTCACCGCACCTCCTCAGACACCATCTTCCATCACTGCTTTCCACACACACACACACACACACACACACACACACACACACACACACACACACACCTGTGTCCGGAGCCAAAGCCTAGCTAAACGACCACTTGCAGGAAGACACTTTCAAGCCCTTTTACACACGGCTCTCTTGACTCCTGCAGTAAAATGAAAAAAAAAAAAAAAAAGAATCAAATCTCACAAGGTTCCAGCTCTAGTAACGGGTGTTCCCGACCGAGGTTATGTTATACCTGGAAAAAATGGTACTCAAGGGTCGAGATGTGTTTTACGTTCTTGTTGTCTAACTGGAGACGCTGAGAGAAGAGAGAAGAGAGAGAGAGAGAGAGAGAGAGAGAGAGAGAGAGAGAGAGAGAGAGAGAGAGAGAGAGGTCCAACTGATGGGTAAAATCTACACCACACTACGAAATGACCCATCTCAAACAATCTACTGATCGCAAATCAAAACTAACGCGACAGTACAGTGGAGGAAGAGAAGGAACAGAACGGAAGGAGGAAGGAGAGATAACGGAAGGAGGGAGGAGAGAGAGAGAGAGCTGAGGTGGTGGTGGTGGTGGTGGGTGGTGACTGCAGTGTTTTGGCAGTGGTGCCTAGTGGGGGAAGGGAGGGAGGGGGAGGGGAGGCTGATCAATGGTGGGCTGCAGTGCCCCCGACCCTGGTGACCCTCCCTCCTCCCAAGGCAAGGGGACCCCATGTCGCCAGACATCCACACACACACACACACACACACACACACACACCGCCACATACACCACCACAGGCACAGTTTATGCCTAACTGTAAAACAGGCGAACGAACTGTATCAATCCGGGCGGTGGGGACCGAAGCACTCCCAGTTACAGCGGGAAGGAGCAGGATGAAAGAAACATTCAAACTGGATCGACCTATGAACGTTCCTGAACCTCTCCACATACTTCCAGTCTTCAATAACGAACCACATTCATCTTACAAATCCACCGAGTGTGTTGAGGTGCGTGTAGCCAATCTACCATGAGACAAAACTTGTACAAACAATGTAAAAAAAAAAAAAAAAAGGGGTTAAGACCTAATCGACGATATTGTTAACATGAAATGCCAAATTTCGAGTAAAGCCAATAATAATTACTGGATCTAATAGCGAGTCGCGGCAATCACGCGTAATCACGAACGACATGCAGAGGGGAAAAAAATATAAATCAGACAAGAATTAACACATAAAATGCCACGGTGCAAGTGCAACCTGGAGTCCTCGATGCGTCGAGAAGTTTCGGACGGGGAAACGACACCGGAGGCCTGAACTCCCAAGCTACCCCAACCTCTCTTTTCAGCCCATCCGAACCTCACTCCTAAAAGTCCACGCCAACCTACCTTCCTCCCCGGCAGAGATCTACCTTACATGAATTGTTGATGGGCTGAACCTCCCCCTCCTCTCCTTAATTTCCCTCGTCAACAACCTCGCTCCTATCGAAGACTTGGCGTCTACGACGATCGAATGCAGCAATACGCTGACGATGAGTCGCCACTTCGCTCTTCCGTATCATTTTCAAATCCTCCTCCCCTCCTCCCTCACCTTCGCTTGTTACTGTGTCTAACCTCGTCACGACTGCCTCTGCAAAGCCCAGGTTTAGGATAGGATTTCTTCCCGTTGAAACAGACGGAGCCTCGTAAAGCTGAACCCCTCTATAAAAACAACCTATTTCACATTATTCTTTCTATATAAAAAAAACTCTCATAACTTTCCCCCTATCTCTTCCGGTAGCTCTGTAATGGCGCTTACGAAGGACAGCAGTGGCGGCACCGGTGTCGACCGACCGACCGACACCCTCACTCCCCTTACCCCTTCGAGAGCCAAAGGCACTCCCCGTCTGTCTTGGGGGACAGAAGCAGCACCACCACCACGTGGGTCGGCGGGCCCTGCCGCACGCCACTGCCGCACCCTGCGACTTACGGCCGTGCTAATCGATCACCACCCACCCCACCCCGCTCTCTCGCCGCCGTCACCATCGTTACCGGCTCGTGACACGCCGCTCTCAGTCACCATCGTTACCGTCTCGTGTCACGCGCCCCCCACCCTCCTCCCTCCGCCTAGCCCGCCCCTCACCTCCCTCACTCGATACACAGTCAGCGCCCGGCCCTTCCGCCAGCGCCAGCAGACTTGACCCATGACTGGCTGCGCAGCCGTCGCCAACGGAGATTCACGTGACACGGCTGACCTCGCAGAAATAATGAAATTACGTCACCCAGTGCTCAGGAAATCCCCACAGGCTCGGCCACCATACCCCTCCAGACGTCTTCCAAGAAAGCCAGCCAGTTCACTACGCCACGAACACCATGCCTCCTCTCACTGCATACGGCGCGTCGTCCCTCCCCGCCTCCGGTCTCATCAAAGCCAAAAAACATCTCTCACTTGGGTTAGCACCGTCGATTCATCAGAAAGTCTGAGGCAAAACAACATCATACGGCGCCCTGTTAGCACACCTGGGGACGCCCAGGTAGCGTCCATATTTAACCTTACAAAATACGATTTAAACTAAAACCTTGAGATAATCATACATCAGGTAGACAGGGACTCTCTCTCTCTCTCTCTCTCTCTCTCTCTCTCTCTCTCTCTCTCTCTCTCCCTCTCTCTCTCTCTCTCTCTCTCTCTCTCTCTCTCTCCCTCTCTCTCTCCCTCTCTCTCTCCCTCTCTCTCTCTCTCTCTCTCTCTATGAACATCTGAGAATAATCCTTGGGTAATACTTGATCAAGGACAGCTGTTCTTGTGCTGCGCGTCTTCCGTGCATCTGTCGAGGAGGAAGGGGCGCCGAAACTTAACGTTCAAAGGACCTCCCTCACGATCTTACAAACACACGAGAGAGAGAGAGAGAGAGAGAGAGAGAGAGAGAGAGAGAGAGAGAGAGAGAGAGAGAGAGAGGAATATCCTGACCGTCACGGTTCGACGAACACCAGAATCCAGTTCGGAAATCATCGCTCCCCCGCCTCCCCAACTACAGCGAGAGAAATGACCTAAACATTTATTTGACGGTGTCTGAGGGGGATAGGAGGAGGGGGCAAGACCTATCCATGCCTGCCCGTCTGTCTACATTCTCTAAGCTCCGGGGTGGAAATACAGATATTACTTTAACGTTGTAGATGCAGAGACACTTAGAGAATATATATATATATATATATATATATATATATATATATATATATATATATATATATATATATATACACGTCAAAGAAAAGGTCTCATAATTCACAAATACAAATCTTAATCTATGAAATCTTTTGATGTCGCGCACTATATCTCCATCAGGACAAAAACCTCGGGTTCTGAGCGCCAGCCAAGATGCGACGCAGCAAAATACCGACGAAGAGAATCCTAACTCATCATCCCCATCCATCGCTACGCTCCTCCCTCCCTGCTGCTCTAACCTCCTTGAGTTACGAGATATGCCGCTTCTCTCCCGCCCTCCCTTACCTGGCACTATTCATCCCTTGCTGGCACTGTCGTTGGCACTATCTAGTTGCTAACTAAGGCAGGTGCCAGAGTAACGCCAGCTAATCATATCTGTGTCTTCTTCCTCCCGCGGCGGCCACGTTACATCACGCACCACTGACTGATAACGCCTGATAAGGGAGGATGAGGCCAGATAACGAGGATGCCGCGCATTTCTTTTTGGCCATGATCTTTCTATCAACTCCCCTCCTCCTCCTCCTCCAGGTATGACGACTTGGCGGGCCGGCGCGTCCCCTCTAGAGACATCGGAGTGAACTTTTGTTCAACTCGACGGTCCGCCCATCCTATTCGCAACACGATTCTCGGGTACGACTTAAAGTAAGGCCTTTACACTTAGCCCCTATGGATCGCGTTCGGACAAAGGGCCAGACCCTAATCATACCCATGGGTCGTGCCGCCGTGGTCAAGGGTCGCACCATCGAGCACAGAAATCGAAAAGGCCCAATAACATCCTCTATCAAGACCTCCGGTCAACAGATCGCACCTGAGAAAAATCAGTCGACACGATGTATACAGTGACCCACAGAGCCATGATCTACTCGCCATGTGACAAGCTCATACCACCGCTACCCCGATATAGGTGTATGACGACCGGCACTCTCCCCTGCTATGAGTAGGACGACCATCACCACCACCGTATAAATGCTTCACAATCCCTACCTATTCCTCCTCCTTTATGCCGTAACCCTCAACCCCCGAGTCCTCCCGAGCCCTGGGGTTAAGCACCCCGCCCACACCCCAGCGGCAGCGACTCGGCCACGCCCACCTCCTTCTCCTCCTACTCCCTCCTTCTTGCAGAAACCCGTCCTTTCGCAACTTTCTTAACTCCCGTCTTCAACCTCACCTGCCATCCGTCCATCCATCAACTCTCCCTCCACCCTTCTCTCAACCGTCTCGTACCTCACCTGTCATCCATTTCTCCCCTTCCCCCTCACCCGTACAGATGGAGTGACACACAACCCAGCTATGCGACACCCGATAACCCCACCTAGCAAGATGCTGGCTTATAAATACAGACATTCTTGGCTAACGTCAAGGGGTATATAAACACCTATGTATATACATACACCAATCATATACATGCACCGAGACACAGACACAAATGCAAACGCAACAGACGCACACGAACACGTACAGATAAGTACACTGCGAGCAAGGAAGTGGACATGCACGCAAATACACACACACACACACACACACACCCTTCCCTCTCCTAGTTCACCATCTACAGCTTGAGGTGGACACTACACCCACGCCCTCTACATCGCTATCAAACTTCTACTACGCCTACAGCACCCTCCCCAAGCCCTCTGCAGGAGGACCGTACTCCCTCGCCACGCCCATACGAACCAGCCACGCCCGCACAACCACTCCCCCCTCCGCGGCAGGCAGCCAAGCTTCCCGTTCCAGATAAATCACGTTATCAACGGCAGATTTTTACGGTCATGGCGTTCATTAACATCAAACCCGCTAGAGTCTAGGGGGGGTTGAAGTTACTGCCACGCCCAGGCGCCCTACCTATCCCCCCCTACCTCAAGGGCTCATCAACACCGAGGAAGAAAAAAAGACGCGCATCCCTACTCGAAAATCGGTCATAACTACAAATGTAAACGCGGATACAAGAAAAGCCGTTTTAAACGTATTTCTGCCCTCTGGCTTGATCCTTGGGGCCCGCACGGTCTCATTCTACACGGGAGCACACGGTCTCATTCTACAAGGGAGCACACGGTCTCATTCTACAGGGGAACACACGGTCTCATTCTACAAGGGAACACACGGTCTCATTCTACAGGGGAACACACGGTCTCATTCTACAGGGGAACACACGGTCTCATTCTACAAGGGAACACACGGTCTCATTCTACAGGGGAACACACGGTCTCATTCTACAGGGGGGAACACACTACACTGTAACGGAGGCAACACGCGGGTGGCGCCAACCCAAACCCCAACCCCCCTGCACCCATCACCTGTCTCCTCCAGCGAGATGTTCGTGCCTCGTTCTCAGGTCAGTTTACACTCGCTTATACGAGCTCTGTTACTCGCTTCCGCGTGCCTTCACACACACACACACACACACACACACACACACACACACACACACACACACACCTTGTAAGGCATAAAACGCACGCGCCCACAAACATGAGTAAATGTTTACTCACGTAACACTCATCAGGGAAAAACATTAATCTTCCGCTTTAACAGACAGCCCATCCTCAACCACTCAGGCCTCCAACTTTACAAGCAACACCTTCGAATACCCTCATCAGTCACTCGCTAACGCCGCTCTATAATACTCTTCCTCTCGAAACACGTTAAGTCTCTGTAACGGAACGAGGTTCATGAACATGTAAGGAACACGTCCTGATGACCTGACCCAGTCTGAGGCTAGGTTAACACTCGTTCACGTCGTTATCTGGTCCAGGACGAGAGTCATGGTTCTGCGTCATGTGGCCTTAACGACCCCGTTAAATACAGACGAAGAAAGCCTGACCTATTATGACCTGACCCTTAAGGGTCGTACTCAGAGAGTTAACAGGAAAAACGCCGACGCAGAACAGAACAATTTGGAGATATTCACTATCAAGCTACGACATTAAACAAAAACACAACAACGAATGAATGAATCAACCGCCGAACAAAGGCGACGATGGGCAGGTCTCAGAGCGATCACATATCCTAGCGCTGACTATACTATAGCACAACCAGACGAGAAGGACGGACGCGCAACAACCACTAGGGAAGGGCAGGGCAGGGAGTTGGACCGAGCACACACACGGTGCGGAACCCAATAAACCGCCACCGGAGAGAGAGAGAGAGAGAGAGAGAGAGAGAGAGAGAGAGAGAGAGAGAGAGAGAGAGAGAGAGAGAGAGAGAGAGCCAGCCAGCTCATCTTAAAGTTCCTACAAAGAGGCTTAGCTATGAGAGAGAGAGAGAGAGAGAGAGAGAGAGAGAGAGAGAGAGAGAGAGAGAGAGAGAGAGAGAGAGAGAGAAGGGAGGGAGGAGGGGGTTGACAAGCGTGGATGCTGGTGCAGGAGGGATCGCATAACCACTTGGCAGCACTTTGCTTCAACGGTCCCCGCCAGATGCTGTCTGGCGTCCCACATAAACACACATACAGACACACACATACTTGCACAAATAAATACTCCTGAAAGGCATGTATAAACACCTTCAGAAGCATAAACAAACACATGTACACACAAACAGAGAGCGTGCGCACACACACACACACACACGTGCATAAACATACACAAGCACACACACACACACATATATACATCTCGATATAACCAAAGCCTCCCATCCTTACCTCCAAGGCGCTTGGCCAACAGGACCCATCATGTATGTCCCTTGAATACCGAGTCGTTTTATTTTTAAGAGTTAAGCCACACAGCGAATATCAACTGACTCTGATTTAGTCCACTT
This sequence comes from Panulirus ornatus, assembly GCF_036320965.1. Lineage (NCBI taxonomy): Eukaryota > Metazoa > Arthropoda > Malacostraca > Decapoda > Palinuridae > Panulirus > Panulirus ornatus. The sequence continues at coordinate 4,883,228 of NC_092265.1, forward strand.
ATAACAATATGATTGTCCCGCGTACACAGTGTGACATAACAACATACAACTTGTCCAATCCCAACGCTGACAGAGGTTAATATCTACAACAAGAATGATATTTAAGTTAGATAAGAAAATATACCCTTCGTGAGTTTAGTTTAAATCGTATAATAAGAGATATGGTCCCATAACACGGCATTCCAGAACACGCAATGTACTGCTCGTGGGCACATTCTACCACTTAAACCCTCCTTACGTTTACTTCACAATATGTGAACGACGATGTCTGCCTTTTCTCCATTACCATCGTCAAAACACTCATTATACAGCAGGTCTCTGAAAGCACATCCTATCAGCGTTCTCCATTAGTTCCTTCAACAACCACAGATAAATCTTTAATGCAACGGCTCCCCTTCCTTACCCTCATAACGTGGCCCCTATCCCAGCCCGACAACCTCCCCTCCTTGACTAGCGGCCCCCCCACCGAGACAACCCCACTCCTCTCCCGCACAACTAGCCCTCACCCTTAACAACAACCCCCACTCCCTCACGACACAACCTCCTCCGAAACACCTCCCTATTTATTCATAACTGTCCTCTGTCCCTCTCAAATCCCCATCCCAGACGACTGACTATCCCTCATCCCTAATGCCCTGTCATCCCCAAACATAACTCTCCCCCTACCTCCATTACGGGATAGACCATGTCCCCGGCGACAGCAAAGCCCCCATCCCCCTGACTACAACCGTGACACATGCCCGCTATAAATGCGCACGTCAAAACAAACCGGCGACGCGACCGTCCCAAACACAGACGTCACGAGGCCGCCGTAAACACGTCATGCCGAGGAGACCCCTGATTAAAACTGACCTTCACTTTGGGTTATCTACCGGTGGGGGATTTCGATATGATATATATAACACCAAGTGTACGAACGGCTTGGTGGTATGACCCTCCGAAGACGTCGATACTAACCCCACAGCACGACGGTACGCCTCTTGAGCAGGCGGATGACTGACTAACTTAAGAACACGGAGGTACGATCTCTTGGACACGATTTTACGAACCTAGTGTCCTGTGGCCTCGCATACGACCAAGATACCTTGAGTCAGGTTACACGTCTCGTCTCATTACATGCAGGGGTCGTGCTGTCGTGCTAAATCTTGTCAGTCATTCACTGTTCTTAGCCATAACCCAGTAAGACATGACCCATATCCTGAACAGCTTAAAACACAAATCCAGAAATTCACAACTGAAAAATAGCTCACAAAACCAATAACTTTACCTAAGACATCACAGTGCTAATATGACAATATCCTAAACACAAGAAAACGTTATAACTGGCTCACAACATTAACCGTGAACAGCTTGCAATGCTATAAAGAACCCACCACAAACTAACTTCCAAACTGAACGATTAAAACCGAGGGAACCAGAAAATCTCGGGGCCACCTATATAAAAAAAAAAAAAACCACTAAAACTTGTAATATCAAATTGTTATACTCTCATCCGTAAAAAATAAAGTACAACTTTTAAACAAATACTTTTAAACCCGTAACTGGAAAGTCTTTGTTCAACAAAAACCTTGTTCCTTAAACCCGCCCAAAACAATGCACAACTAGATACCGCAGCAATTCTATTGATAATAATGCACGGCACGTTCCTCTTACAGGCGAAAGAAAAAAAAAATCAGACCACTATAAAAAGTGGTCAGTCAACTCTCAGGGTATTTAAACGACAGAACACAAGTGATATGAAAAGCTAAGGCAACACAAATTCCTCTCTTCGGCTTAAACGAAAAATAACGGGGCAACGCAAGCCTAGCTTCCTGCCCTCCGGACCTCTACATATTTCATAAGCCGGTTTTCCGTTATGGATTTAATACCGCCCTTTGGCGCTCGCGGGTCTGGCTAGCCAGTCCGGTTCTTCTCAGTTTTAGTACACCGTGGTCAAGACACAGTTTATTTTAAGACACGAGGACATATCTATTTACACACACACGCGTACATTCGCAGAACAAGCCATACGATGAAGTGCTGAATCACGACAACATCCACATTCAAAAGTCTCAATCATAAACACTAACCCAAGAGCCTTGGGAGAACTGTGGGAGCCATGAAGCTTAGTCACAGCATCGAACGTGTAGCTGCAGCGTATATCAAGGTACACAACCGTATATGTCACTGGTCAGAATCGTAATGAAGGAGGCGATGCCGAGAAAACGCCAAAAAGGTGCCTCAAAGTCGTTAAGTACGGATTTATTTGCGATTCTAGTCAAGCAAGTACTTGTCCCGGGCGTCAAAATTCCTTGTTGACATATTCAGCGATCTGCCCACTAACCAGAGAACCGGAACATGTAGACATCAAACGACAGAGTACATTTCCTGTACATTCGCCGAGAACAGGTAGGTTAAACGTCTTTTTTTTTTCTTTTTATCAAAGTACCTACTGATTCTTTCAAGAAATTTTCACCTACGTTGTTTTAAAAACGAAAACCACTTGGAAGGAACACGCTTGAGCAAGAAATCCTTACATCAATAAACGTACAAAGTTAAGGGTAACATTTCGTGAACTAAGGAAGAGCCTAAGATGATTTAATTTGACTGCTTTGCTTCCAGTTGGATTTTAGCTTATCTCGTTCGTCAACTTCAGTTGGTGCATTCTGGTTGTCCCGCTAAACAATGCCGGTTATGTTCAGCCTGTCTCGTCAACTTGCTTATATTAACCGACGACATTATCTGCCTAGATAAGCGGATGCTGTTCTCGTGCCTGTCCATTAACCAGTTACCCTTGGTGTACTCTGTCTTCCCTTTGACCAGCTCCTGTTAACGGGTTCCACGTTCCTCACTGATGGGCTTACGTACACTTTCCTATCACTTGACCGACTTGGTGCATCGTGCATGGTTAACCAAACCTAGCTGGTGGTCTGCTTGAGTTAACAGGCCGGTTCAGTCTGCCCCTTTGCTGGGCTACTGTTGTTGCAACGTCTGCCCTGTTTACTAAACCATGTATTAAGACCCGTTAGCCGGTCAATGTTGATATAAGCTCGCTGGTGTAATATGACCCATTAACCTTAGGTTCCGGGGAGGAATCTTGCTTGCCCCTTCACAAGATTCGAAAGTTTACGAACGCCTAAATGCCCAATAAACTGGACTCCGTTGTTAAATCATACTTTCATCAACCGAGATGACCGTCTATTCAAACTTTCCCGTTCTTACATGGCTACCGTTAATATTCTCTACCATTTAAAGGGCAACTGCTGGCGTATTGTTTGACCCCGTCACCCCCAAGACGGCTGTTCAACATTTGTTTACCTGCCGGCGCCTCCTCAAAATGCGGGTTCCGTCCAGCCCTTGCAAAAGCGTCAGGCTAAATGGATTTCTCGATTCTTTACTGTTTCTTGTTATACTTTCCAGTGCATAAATTCACGCCGCAAGAGACGCCTATTTGTATATAAAACAACGGTTCAATACCTTTTACTGCATGTCCTACTTTTGGCAGAGAAAAAGAAAGCTTCAGAACTTATTTACCTGAAAAAGTAGTATAATATTGTCTCAGTATTCCCCACTCCTCGTGTTATCTATCTTGGATATCTAAATTACTGGCAATCTGCTTGCGTAAGAAAATGGAAAGGGGTTAATTGGGGCAATTCTTCTGACAGTGTATATCAAGAATTCCCGCCCGCTAGCTTTATGGTTTTGGTATGGGTTGGGCTGTTTAGGTTCAAACATAAAAAAAAGTATATTCAAGTTACATTACGTTAGACTCACCCGGATGGCTTACAAGGGATCATGAGTACTTTGTCCATGATTGCATAGCCATTCTCCACTTGTTCTAATGAATCTTCCATAATTATCTTAATGATTTTCGTTAAACCACATAATACCAACGCTCAACAAGCTAACATTTAACATAAAATCTTTAATTTCATGATGTGGCCCCTCGAAACCTAACATCACTTACATAATCCTTATACTCTTAAAAGCATACGGTAAAGAATTAGCAAACGGTACGTAATTTTCATGTGTCGAGGATATACGTATTACTTAGATTGGAATATCTCCACCGCCGGTCAACGCTTGGCCCCGCCCCTCTAATATTATCAAACTAGGCTCCGCCCTCCTGCACCACCTATAATAATAAACGCGTTCATGAACGTGCCATACATACCCAGATGTCCTACGAGATGTTCACTTCTTCACCATTCCGTACATGCACGTCTCATTCAGTCAAGTTTCAGCATAAACATGAATAAGTTTGAAGGCAGCAACACAGGAGGGTGGACGATAT
>NC_092265.1:4892500-4935000 GCF_036320965.1 Panulirus ornatus
AAAGATTAACCCTGGGAGCAGTGAGAAGGCGGAGAGGGAAATGGGAAAAACAAGACGAAATATACTGGCGTATATAGACAGGAGATACGAAACTAAACGAAACAATATCAAAAAATAATACGAATACGATGAATGGAGAGAGAGAGAGAGAGAGAGAGAGAGAGAGAGAGAGAGAGAGAGAGAGAGAGAGAGAGAGAGAGAGAGAGAGAGAGAGAGAGAGAGAGACGCGAAATGAAGAAAAAATGGGAAATACACGGAGAGGAAAGGCAATAAATCAGAAAAGATAAAAGAAGGAAGAATAACGAGGGAGACGGGGTGAACGAAAGGGAAGGGGAGGCAAGGGGGAGATAAATATACGAGCTGGGGGAGAGAGAGAGAGACACCACATGGTACATTACAGGGAGGTGACAGGTACAGTTTTTCTCACGCTGCTGACGTAGCTAGCTAGGGGGAGATATGGGGGGGATGGGGAGGGGGAGATGATGGGGGAAGGGAGAAGGGGGGTAGGAGAAGACAGTCCTAGAGGGGAGGGGAGTGGGAGGAGGGACCATCACTGGACACATCTTGTATAAAGATGGTAAGATAAGAGACTATCTTAATCAACCTCCTCGGCGCTGTGGTACGACCCCTGAGCATGACATTTTTCTTCCCTCTGGAACAAAGGCACGACCCTTGAGCACGACAGAACGTTCATGTAGCACAAAAGGAACGACGACCCTTGAGCACGACAGCAATCCCTTGAGCTCAAGGGCACGATCTTTGATCACGACTCTACGACCCTCGGGTATGATGGCCTTCCCTGCGACCTTACCCTCCTGAGAAGGTCAGGTCAGCCAGGTCAAAAGGCCACGCCATCATACCCAAAGGTCGTGGCGCCGTGCTCAAAGGTCGTTAGAACCGCGCCGTCGTGTTTAAGGGACTGAGATCAAAGGGGCATATAATCCTTACAGCTTCGAAAGACCGATTCAACCAGTCCATCATTCTGTGCCAGGATGATAAATCTCTACATTTCCTCCCGTGTTTATATTTTACCCGTTCCCAAGCATTGTTGTTTATCACCATGCGGACCTTATCCACCAGAGAGACAGGACTGTCAGTGGTGATCGAGAGGGAAGAGGCAGGCGAGGACATATAGCAAGAGGGAGAGGAAAAAGATCCGCTCCGGGTCAGAGTGGAAGGAGGAGAGAGGAGGAGGGGGGTAGGATTTGCGACGGCGGTGGCACCATCAGGAGCAAGGGGGTGGTAGGAGGAGGAGGAGTAGGTGGTTAGGGGTGGAGGGAGGACATGAATGGTGGAGCAGGTACACCATAATCCCAAGCCGGATATGGTAGATGATGGGGACCTTACCCCAACCCCCAACCCTACCCACCAAAGCTGGTACCAAACCCACAAGCCACCCTTTAAGGCCTCGCTTACCAACCCGCGCAACCATACCGCCAGCGACTGGGAGAGACAATCGCTCTCTCTCTCTCTCTCTCTCTCTCTCTCTCTCTCTCTCTCTCTCTCTCTCTCTCTCTCTCTCTCTCTCTCTCCACAACTTCCAGTTCTTAACTGGTGAAAGTCCAGCCCCCAAGGTTCGCCAATCACGTGCCTGCTGTCGGCACGAGGGCGCGACGACGGGCCGAGGGGGCCCTTTCCCCTTGGTGGAGGGACGACGTGTTAAATACTAATAAAAGAAATCCCTTTTTAAAATTCTTAGTCCGCGCAGCGCAGGTGCAACGTGTGTGTGTGTGTGTGTGTGTGTGTGTGTGTGTGTGTGTGTGTGTGTGTGATATTCGACCCACACTGCTGGTGTCTTAAAGGATGAGAGTAATAGTAGATGTGGTAGTTTTAGTGGTTGTTGTTTGTAGTGGCGGTGATAACGGTGGGACATCTGTGGTGGTTGTGGCGGTGCCGAAATTGGTATAAAATATAATCCCGTTCAATCAGATCTAACCATCAGTAACAATAACCCATCACTTCACACTCATGCTACCACAGGCTCCTCCCTCTATCTACTCTCGCCACCGCTCCTCTCAAGCCACCCGATGTAACTCCCTCACTGCGCGCCACACGTGTGGGTGAACGTCTGTCTGTTACGTTCTCTAACATCTACAGCAGCGAGGGGGAGGGAAAAGAGCCGAGGAGGGGAGGTCGGCGGGCCGGGAGGCTCCCTCCCACCACAGGTGAACCACTGTGGTATATAAACCAGCGCGGCGAGGAAGTCCCTCATAGCCATCACCGGAAGAGGCATTTCCACCCCCTCCACCTCACATACGGAAGGTCTTAACCCACGTGCACATGACGAAACATAGCAACTATATATATATATATATATATATATATATATATATATATATATATATATATATATATATATATATGTGTGTGTGTGTGTGTGTGTGTGTGTGTGTGTGTGTGTGTGTGAACTCAGAATCATTTACAGACAAGACAGAGTATCTATAAAAGGTGCGGATATCTCTATCTTTTGCACGGTGAATGAGGCGGATATCATAGATAAGAGAGAAGTGGGGGAGGGGGGAAGTTGTGTGGAGGGAAACGGGGGATGGTAAAAGGGACGAGTGTGAGAACACGGTTGCTAAGAACGGCAGGTGAGTGGGGAGGAGAATGGGAGGAGGATAGGTGCATGGGAGGGCAGGGACCCGGTAGCCATTACCAACTGGTGGCACGTTACAGACAGTGGCAAGAAATGGCCCGAGTGATTACTGGCAAAAAATATGATTAATCATCACCGAGAGGAGGGGGAGGAGGAGGAGGAGGAGGGCGAAAACTGGCAAAATAAATGGCTGATACCCGAGAAAAAATAATATGGGTGTAGAATATTGTAAAAATATTCCGCAAAGCCCCGGCAAGAGTCGTAGGCACCCGAACACTTGGGGTGGAGTACTTGCAGGGGATGGGGGAGGTACACGAAGCGACTTACAAGCAGGAGAAATTAGCGGGGAATATAACTGGCCTAAGACGACCGAGGCACTGGTGAACTAGGGGAGCCATAGCATATGGCTTCCGGTGGGGGGATAAAAGAGGAGAGACGCCACTAATTAATGAGGTATGAGGCCGCCAAGACCTGCCCCACCTTCCTCACCTTGACAATGATTGACGCCTCGGCTGCACCGCCCGCCTGAGGGAGGTGGAAAAACTGTTGACCCTGAGGGAGGGAGAGCGCCTGACGGGGGCGGTTTGGGAGAGGAGGTGCGCCTGACGGGGGCGGTGTGAGGAAGTGCTCCTGACGGGTTAGTGTGAGGGAGGATGGTGCGCCTGACGGGTCGTTGGGAGGAAGGTGGCACATCTGAGGGGTCGAAGGGGTAAAGGAGTGGTATGGAGGCTAGGTTGTGGAGCTTATAGAGGGAAGAAACACCCAAGTGATGGAGAGCACTAGCCAGAGTAAAGGAAGTAACGGCAGGTGGTGAACAAGACGTGAGGTGAACTCTAAGGACATGGACAGGAACAGGTATGGGATCGAAGGATCCGGGTGAAGGTGAACGAAGTCATGATGGGAGATCAGGAACTGGTGACAAAGACATGGGCAGGGACTTAAGGGAAGTTATGGGGAGTGCATGACGTCCAAGGGAACAGAGGCGTGGGGAGGGACGGGCTGCTGCCAGCTGGGGGCGTCGTTTCTAGGCGTGACAAGAGAGGCCTGGGAGGTGTATATTCAGTGGCTGGGGGTGTGGGTGGAGCAGCGCAGCCTACACGGAGGGGCCGAGACAGCTGATCCTCTTGTGGTCGCACCTGGTTTATGGGCGAAGACCGAGACAGAATGGCTGATGGCGGTGGGGATAGGACTCTCCACACTGGACACGTGGCTCAGGAGGAGGGAAGAGGACTGACAACTACTGCTGGTGGTGGTGGAGAAGGCTAGCGGCGGATCCGCTGATGGATAGAGCTGTTATTCGTTCGCTGGTAAAGGGGAGAGGAAGAGGTACGGTTGGAGAAGAGGATTAACGAGGTGGTCAAAAGGAGAGTCTTGAACGACTGAGTGAGCCGAGCTAAGGAGACGACACGTTAGGACTGAGGCTATGCGATCATACCCAAGGGTCGTGCCGTCGTCTCAAAGGGCAGTTTCGTTGTTCTGATTGGGTTAAATCATGTAAATTTCAGCTCTAAGAGAACCTAAAGGGCGTCTTTTCCCCGCTAGCTTAGGCCATCCGTTACCCCTCAATTCTGATCAATATCTCGTTTTCTTTCATGAATTGGTATATGATGATGACACCGTCTTCCATCCCGCCCAGTCACAGACGGAGCTCATTCCACACTACAAGGCCCTGTGTGCAGGTCCTTTCCATAACCCCTCCCATAGCTTCCATTCCACCCCTCTCCTGGTCCCTTCAACTATCATTGTTCCCCCGTTTCCATCGCGCTAAGAACCTATTCCATTCCCTCCCGGCCCCAGAGAACCCCTGGCTGACCAAACCCCCTCCTCCTCCTCCCATTCCTGCACAGCACACTGGCGCCTCGCCCGGTGTCCATGCCAGGAAAGGGAGACGCTCACGACCCCGACATCGAGTGCGATGAAGTGTGTCGTTGGCAATAGCACTGCAGGGCCAGCGAGGGCCCGAGCTAAAGAGGTCATCATCACCACGCACTCAGTGAGCCGCCCTCCTCCAGGACCCGGCGATAATATCCAACTTCCGCTGCATGGCGTGAGCTTACGACACAAGGAAATACTGCCGTTCGCCTCAGCCAACGTACGTAAATTTACGTGCGTCCGCGGCGCATCGCCACGAGACGAAAACACCTGCGGTAGCGAGGATCGGTTTTCATCGACGTGGAAACACATCACGGTTTAATCAGGTTGTGCTGGTGAGTCCCTCCGTCACCGGGCGATGTTCGACGATACGACCGGTGGATGGCGTCGAGAAAGTGATGCGAGGCAGGAGCCACAGATGCGACAGTCCCGCGATGAACTAAGCGGTTATAACCCCTCGGGAGGAAGGTGTTTTACGGCGCGCTATATAATGTATGCCCCTCAGGAGCGGCAACGGGGTGAGTGAGATCCTCTTTTGTTATCCTGTCTCTCAGGTTCTGAGGAGGGAGGAGACCTGTGTACCTCCAAACCCCGGCTATCCAGGCAGGTGGGGGGATCATAGGTAGGAGACACCTGTCCACCTACAGCGGGTGGGGGTCCTGGCTGCAGGAGAGGTCCATCTAACACTTAATACAAGGCGAGGAAGATGGCTGCCTTCCTGCCTGCGTATCGCTCGCCATCAACTCTTCAACTCCCTTTGCCCTCCTACAGCGACGGTAGAACCAGTCTCCTTCCCCCACTATCATCCAAAATATCAACCATCAACACTCGTATCTTCTCGACGACAGCCACCATCTTCTCTCCTTACCACCAGCATCCCCGAGCCTCACTCTCTCTTGGATCCTAAGCCGCTCGGCTGGAGACGTCGGCGGCACACGCCCAGGAAGCCGCCGCAGACTCGCCGCCGCCGACGCCCTACACACACCTGGCGACCACCGCGTGATGGAACACCATTATCAGCGCTCGACCCGCGGATCGACCGGCCACTGGGTACGACTCCCGATCCTCGCTCCTCCCTGGCCTTACCCATGACTGGTCGCCTCATATCCCCCCCACCTCACAATCACAACTGCTCGGCTTCACCGGTGAGACTCATCTCTGCCTCATAAATACCCTCCTAAAACTCCTACGCCACGCTCTCTCATACCCGGTGCCCTCATGCCACGCACTCCCTCCTGCCTTGTCCCACTGCCACCTCACCCAGACTTCTCTCATACCTCATCAAAATAACGACCAGTAGTGCTAATGACCTCATAAACAGGAGTGATCACCATATTTCGGTGCACAAGAGGAAACCTGACAGTTCAACTGACATCACGTGAATTCAGTAATTCACAAGACATACTGTGTGTCCACGCAGAAAGATGAGCACTACAGAGTTATAACTCGAATGTGGGAAAAATGCGAAATTCATATTGGTGGCAAGGGCTGGACCAAATGGATTTCGTGGGCGTGGGTGAGGCTCCCAACGTGGGTAGAAAGGGCGCAGGGGAGGAGACGGGAGGGAGAGTTAGGGAGGTAGAATGGTATATAAACGTCTCAGAGAGAGATAGGAGGAGGAGGAGGAGGAGGAGAGGCTGCTCCGTTATGGTCTAAGGAAGGATGGGTGAACCTTCAAGGTGTAAATGGAAAAAAAATGAAGTGTCTCGTCATGAGAGAGAGAGAGAGAGAGAGAGAGAGAGAGAGAGAGAGAGAGAGAGAGAGAGAGAGAGAGAGAGAGAGAGAGAGAGAGAGAGAGACTATCATCATAAACAATGGAAGAATGCAACACTTCCTCATGGGCAAAGAGAAGGCAGGGTATTTCGTCGTTATGAGTGGCGTAGGAGAGAGGGGCTCCTCGTCGTGGGCAGGAGGGTAACTGGGAAGGTAATGCGTCATGGATGAATAAAAGAAGGGGAAAAGGGGTGGGAGGGTTTCACCATGGGTGGACATGAAAGGAGAAACACCATCTGGGTCATGGAGTCACACCCATCACCTCCCAACTCCGCCTCCGTGACGGGCTTACCTAGAGAGAACCACCCAGAGTAGAGCAGACGGCCCTCCCTCACTCCCACCAGCCCCACGCCGTATACTGCCATCAGCCGCGTCGAACAGACCAAACCCTTGAAACCTTCAGGACTAAACCCGCGACGAGACTTACCCAGTCAAACTGCACTGCTAAACCACGACACTATAAAAGAAAAACTCTAATAAAACTGAACCTCTGGAGAGGGCCTTAAAGTCCTCATACCACAGAGCCTTGACTCGACTGAAACTTAAAATAAGACCTGAAATTACAGCTACAGGGTACAGCTTCAGACAGACACACACAGACAGACACACACACACACACACACACACACACACACACACACACACACACACACACCTACGAAACAAAAGACAACAAAACCCACCAAAATAGTTAACCTTACCCACCGTAAAAGAACTTGCCTGACACCCATCTCCCTGAGCCACAGTCTACAATCGATGGCAGTGATTCACACACACACACACACACACACACACACACACACACACACACACACACACACACACACACATGGAAGCTTCTTGGACCAGCAGGGGATGGGAGAGGGGAGGCAGAGAAAGGTCCAGAGGCCTAAGTGGAACGGATGGGCATAAAAGATGGGGGGAGGAGGAAGAGGCATAAAGGGAGTGGGGGAGGGAGGAAAAGGAGGAACAGGACAACGACAGGAGTCCATATTAAGGGAGATGATCACTGGAAAAGACAAGGGAGACGGGGAGCTGGGAAGGACACGACAGGAGCCCAGTAGATTAAGGACAAGAAAGACGGGTGGAGAGAATGGACAGGACAGGACATGACAGGAGCCCTGATGACGGGAGATGGGAAGTAAAAGCATTAGGGAAACAGAAAGAATAAAGATAAGACGGGAATGAAGAGACAGAGGGACGGGTTTAGCAGAGGATGAGTAAGACATAAGAGAGGACTTATAAATCTGCCAGTCACCACGACGAAATGTGACCACAAGGTTGGCGCTAGCGCGTAGTGCCCACCGCAGGATGGTGACAAGCAAAATCTGCACATGTGACGTGGATTTTCCTGCCACGCTAAAAAGCTCGGCAGTAAAGTGATGGCGTCTAACGAGCTGGAAGCGTTCCATTATGAATGCTTGAACCTTCTCCAGACTGGCTGAGGAGGCTCAGTGGAGGGTAACATGAACGCACCATGAGCTATATGTGTCCCATTCATTGTCAATCATGGGTAAAATCCTCCAGCAGCCTGATTTGCGAGACTTGGGGAATTATCACATGGGCGCGCCATGAGACACGTTTTCCCAACACACAACAAACATATCAATGGCAAAATTTGTTGAGGATTGGTGGGTAACATCTCCAGTGACGTGCACGCTCGCAAGTTTGGTTTTTGGAGCAAAACATTACTATGAATAAGACTAAGAAAGAAAGGAAGATGAAGACGAAGAAGAAGGAGGAGAAAGAAAATAGACAAAGAAAGAAAGAAAGAAAGAAAGAAAGAAAGAAAGAAGAAGAAGAAGAAGAAGAAGAAGAAGAAGAAGAAGAAAAAGAAGACGAGGAGGAGGAGGGAATTGTCTGTACAGACCTCGAGCTGGGTGACTGGCAAGAACCATACCTGGTCAGCTTGGTCGAACCCTCCAGTCTCCAGGCAGGCGTCTGTCTGTCTGTCTGCCTCCATAACCTCAAGAGGCGACCACACTTACCTTACAGGAGAAAGAAAGACACATTGCTTCACCATCCAGACAGCATCCGCCTCAACTTACCTGCAGGAAGAAAATATAACTCGTTAATTACGAATAAAGAACAGAAAATATAACTCGTTCATAACGAATAAAGAACAGAAAATATAACTCGTTAATAACGAATAAAGAACAGAAAATATAACTCGTTAATAACGAATAAAGAACAGAAAATATAACTCGTTAATCACGAATACAGAGCAGAAAATATAACTCGTTAATAACGAATGAAGAACTCTATTCATAACCGAGTGATTAATATGATCAATGTTATTAATATCATGATGAATGATAATCTGATTAATATCAGTGAGTAATGTGACTAGTTTTATGATCAATATCAACATGATTAAAGTGCTTGATACTAATATGAGTAATGTGATTAATCTCAATATGATTAACAACGGGAAGAAAGAAGGTTATCAGAAGCGTAAAGTTGAGGGGGAGCGAAGGTGGGGCATATCGAGCTACGTAAATGATGGAGTGCAGGTGTGATATATGGGGGGTAACGCTGGGGGGAAGGGCGGAGGAGCCGAGACAGACGCGTTGGAAAGTTCAAGACAATAACAGACCATCTGCTCCAGCCAAGGGGGGGTGCGAGGCGAAGCGCCCCAGACAGACGCAGTCCCAGACGAAGTGTGGACCGTGGTCAAACCTGCTCACGGATCAATATCAACACCTCAGGTGGTACTAGTGACACCTGCGCCTTGTACATACACCTGCCACACACCCTAGGTATGAAAGAGTCAGGACAACGTGACGACATCAAATGAATCCAGTCCACTAAGCACGAGCCCCTCGCACTGAGTATCGTCCCAGGTGAAGAAGAAAGGTAAGGCACGCAAACTCCCGCTCTGAGCCGCACGACATGCCTACACAACACAAGACACTTCTCATCTCCTCGAGTAACGAGAAACACTCCCTGTGAGTTACGTGTCCTCGCCAGCGGTGGCTCCTTCCTCCGGGAACCCGCCGCTGTTCTTTAACTACGTTAAGGACGCATGAAGCTACCACACACGGTACGTGGACTGAAGAGCTTTTGTTGGGTCTTCCTTTTGCGTCGACAGACACCACGGAAGCCGTCGTAAACTAGAGCGAGCGTCGCGCTATTGTTACGCGGGTTAGGTCAAGGCTGGATCTATTGTGACGTGTCACAGTTCAGTAACGCGAGACGGCGCTGAGATTAGGTTAGGTTGACCTGTTCCGTGTTCGTCTTGACGTGAACCCCGAGTACGGCGGTGCGACCCATAGGCACGACCGTACAACCCTTGGGTATAACGGCCCGGCCTCAGACCTGAACCAAGAAGGATCAGATTCAAAAGACCAAGCAACCATAACCACAGATTTGTAAACCGTTCGTGTTCAACTAGTCAAAGTTGTATCTCGCCCACCTAACATCCCTACACACACACACACACACACACACACACACACACACACACACACGGCGGCATATCGAGCCCCCACGCCGGAAATACACCTTTAACGCAGGTGTCCGGCAGGTGTCTTGTCTCTCCCTCCTTCAGCCAACGCCACCTTAACTCCGGGTCACCTGCACCGGAAGTTCCTTTCCCCACGCAACCCAAGTGTCTGCCAGCTTTTCCCGATCCCTCACCCACAGCTACGCAAAATCCGGTCAGAGCAAATACGTACTAGATGCACTGCGTATGAGACCTGTTACGCAGGGTAGTTCCTTAGAGGCCTACAGGTGTTCCGTAGGGAGTAGGCTTGTGTCCCTACAGGTGTTCCGTAAGGGAGGGTCTTCGCATGTTCTAATAAGGAACCTTAGGGAAGTCTACCCACCACATACGTTACGTGATCTGCATGGATCGTGCGTGGGTTCATCTTCCGTTCTTTCAGCACCAAATACAACGAAGCAGACCTGAAGTGTTCCAGACGACACACGAAATATCAAATCATCCGTGAAAGATGTCTATAGAACGTGGAGAGAGAGAGAGAGAGAGAGAGAGAGAGAGAGAGAGAGAGAGAGAGAGAGAGAGAGAGAGAGAGAGGAGAGAGAGAGGCTTTTCCTTCATTTTCTGTCTTTTCTTCGTGGCAGGGTGTAGCTTTCAAACTGTTTCACTGCTCCAACGCCCAGAGGGACGCCACGAGCCTCGACGTCAGAGTGAAAATTCGCTTGAATCAGTTTTCCCTCCTTGCGCTCTACGGAAAACCACACTTAAAGAAAATATATATACATAAAACTATGATAAAGATTATCAAAACTGTTCATGATTTTTGGGTACAGAACAACAGAACATCGTACACTTGTCAAAAAAAAAAGAAATAATATTTCTTTATTCTAATGACACGATGTGCCCTTCTTCGCAGGGCTTTTAAGTCGAGTTAGAAACGGAGTCGTCGCCTGACTCTGAAACGCAACGCTACTTCAAGTATCTGGGTTATCTGTTACTCCCACACCTGAGCACAGGGCCGGCACAAGCGCCTGTCATCTGACACCACCATTACCTCCGGGCCAGAATGATCGTACAGGAAAGGAAATATATGAAAGAAAGAAAGATAAAAAGAAAGAAAGGTTGCTAACGCCCACTCGTTCTACGATTTCCGCGAAGCATTTAGCAATCAAAAGTCGATTTCTAGACTTAATGTCGTAGCCCCGGCAGCTCCGTGTGGTCCCAGGTCCGAGTTGAGGGAATTGTAGAAAGCTGGAAGAAGCGGTGGAGAAAATGATGGAAAGTCCGGGGGGGGGAGAAAAAAAAGTGGAAGGCATTAAGCATGAAAAAAAAAGATAAAGAATGAAGCAAAAAAAAAAAAAGAAAAAAAAAACGCGCAAGAGCCACGGCTAAAGTGGCGTTGTGGCAGAACGACAAAAACTAGCAGATGGGAGAGACGGGAGAGAGATTGCAAGGTGTGGTGTAGACATCAGATGTGGTCGCTGGGGTGGTGTGGTGATACACATGACAGGTCACGACTGGATAGGAAGATACACACAAAAGGAAAGCGATGGTTAAGGAGGACAAAGGAACAGGAACGAGAAAGCCACCAAAGGGAGAAGAGGAAGGTAAGACAAACACGGAGAGAAATGGGAAGAAAAGTCAGGAGTTTAAATATGTCAGAAACCTCTGAATTAGAATGGAGTATAGATTATCATCCTTATCATTATTATTATTATTGTTATTATTATTATTATCATTATTATTATTATTATTATTATTATTATTATTATTATTATTATTATTATTATTATTATCATCATTATTATCATATCATTATTGTTATTATCATTATCATTATTATTATCATTGCTATTATTATCATTATCATTACCATTAATATCATTATCATTATCATCATCATCATAACAGAGTGGATAGTCAGGAAGGGAGAAGAGGATGGGCAGAGTAAATAGAGTGGAGGCCAGCTGGTGCGTCATGACATCACTCAGCTCTCTAGGGATCTTCTCCTGAAGGGACGCCCTTCTGTCGGGATGCTCTCCCTCTCGGGACGCCCTTCTGTCGGGATGCCCTACTCTCACGTCAGCTATTCACTGAGAGGCAAAACATGCACACGAAGGCCTACACATACACCAACCATCCAGTCCACAAGACACTGTGAGGCCTTTATTCTCACGGCCATCTTGAGCAGCTCATTAGAATTGGGGCTTAAAAACAGCCCTCACCTTCCCCTCACCAACCAAGAGGGCATGACCACTTCAGCACGACTAAACAGACTCCTGGGTTATACCGTCGTGCTCAAGGGCACAACCACCGTCGTACTCAAGGGTTGTAAGCTAGGCTGAATGTTATACTCATATGAGGCGATTCGAACAACAACTGCTGACAGAATCTAAATCAAAATAGCACATTTAGCTTCGTCCTGCCTCAAATTTACCCTTACAGCTACACCTCACACATGAAATCTATTCCGGGACTGAGACTACAACTACAAAACTCTACAACTACAAAACTACAACTGTTCCTCCAGTTTCCTTAAGTACCTTATCTTCGCCTCCTGCACTGCAACCTAACTTGGCGTCGACCATCCACTGCAACCTGACCTAAAAAGGGTGGTTCAGCTTCGCCCTCCTAATTCAGTGACCCCCCTCGAAATGAATTTTCTCCCACCATGAATGAACCCACGGCTCTGACCTTACGATCGTCTGACCGCCCTTCCCCCCTCCCTACTCCCTTCGCCATGAAGAAGACAAATCGATCATGATATATCACAGTTAATTCCAGTTAATTCGCCGACGAGCGAACGGGATAGGAAGGCGCAGCAGCGGTCGACGTGAGAGGGTATTCATATACCGCCGCCGCTGGTGTGTTCTCCTCAGCTACATCTCACACTCCTCACAAGGGCATCGGGCTGACCTCGCTCGGGAGGTCATGAGAGAAGACGCCTTGTTGGCGCCCGAGGTCACGAAATTTGCCCTGTGAGAACAGTGGCTGATGGGGGGGGGGGGGGTGGATGTATAGAAGGGAGGGGGTGATATGCAGAGGTGAGGGTGGTATGGACGGAGGTAGCAATATAAGGGGTGAGAGGGCGGTATATATGGGTGTAGGGGATAGTTTGGATGGGGCGGAGGGTGTGAAAGAGAGTGTGGGTTGGGTGTTGGGGTAATCAGTTACTACTATTTGTGTTGAGAGAGAGAGAGAGAGAGAGAGAGAGAGAGAGAGAGAGAGAGAGAGAGAGAGAGAGAGAGAGAGAGAGAGAGAGTTTTACATTCGTAACGCCCCGTCGCTTAAACCTTGTATATATGGACTATATATGAATGCGCGCGCGCACACACACACACACACACACACACACACACACACACAGACACACACACTACGCTAGTGTGATGGTGGGGAGGTGGTGTGAGAATGTGGAAGGCTTAGCTAGGTAAGGTTGGCAGTGTTCAGGTTAAACAACGCCTTTAACACGTCTTCGAGTGACAGTGATGTGTGTATATTCCACTGTGTTCTGCTCTGTTAGGGAAGCACACACAATAGCGCAGTTAAGTGGGGGAAGGAAATGTGGCCTGTCATGATCAACTGACTGTATCATTAATCATTATTACTATTATGATTATTATCATTATCATTATTATTATTATCATTATTATTATTATTACTATTATAATTATCATCATTATTATCATTATCATCATCATTACTACTACTACTTTTATAATAATAATAATAATGATAACAATAATAATAATAATAATAACAATAATGATAATAACAATAATCAGCAATAATTCATATAAATAGGTCTTTCATATCATAATCTTAAGAAGAAAATTCAACAACAAAAAATATCCACAAGAGTAATATTCCCACGTAATAGAACAAAATAAAAAAGATACAGCAACAAAGGGTACAGCGGGGAAAAAAAAAAAAAAAAGGAGAGGAGGTGATTTCAGCCCGCAAACTTCACAAAAAAAGAGATTTCTGTGGCGACCAACCACAGAGAAAAGCCATGCTTGCACAGCATACACTCGGGAAGGCACGCCCAGCATTTGGGAGCCGTAGGGAGGTAAGGGTCACCCCAGGTTATTACCACGGAGGGTAGGGTAGGGGGAGGTAACGACCACGGGGGATGTGAGGTAGAGGGGAGGTAGGGAGGGTTTAGTAACGCGGTGTGTGAAAACATTGCTTCATTCTCTCTCTCTCTCTCTCTCTCTCTCTCTCTCTCTCTCTCTCTCTCTCTCTCTCTCTCTCTCTCTCTCTCTCTCTCTCGTGTTGCAGAAGTCAACAGACGGCAAGTGTTGGCGAGGTGGCTGGCCAGTGGTGGTGGTGGTGCCGGCCGGTCGTGTGCCCTCCTCTCTCCCCCCTCCATACCCCTCCCTGGAAACCGTGTCCCCGATCTCTCTCTCTCTCTCTCTCTCTCTCTCTCTCTCTCTCTCTCTCTCTCTCTCTCTCTCTCTCTCTCTCACCTAGCCTGCCTCGTGGCGAAATCATCGTTGAACTCATTCGTTGCTGGGTATGTAGTAGTGATCTCCCCCCCTCTCTCTCTATCTATCTATATCTATCTATCTATCTATCTATCTCTATCTATCTATCTAGCTATCTCAAAAAAAGAAGTGTGCATAGAAAAAAAAAGAGAAAAAAAATCTCCCATCAGCGTAACCTCGGCACACACGGAGAGAATGACAGACAGCAACCCTTCACATAAACTCACACACACGTGCACGGCGTGAACACCAATTACAGTAAGAGAGCCACTAATATGCATCGATAGGAGAAAACTAACCACCCCACACCCCCACACCCTTCAGTACACTACGAGGTCAACGACACCCGACACCAGAACCACAGAACAAGCCAAGCGCGAAGGGGAATTTACCCTTCCACACGGATGCTGAAATCAATTTCTACCTCTCGACGGATGGCAGCGTACACTTCGTCGTGACCCCTCCCATTATTACGTCTCTCTCGGGATATCTCATGAGCACGCGCCGGAGCAAGTGCCTCCCTCCCTCCCTCCTCCCCCTCGAGATAAGAGAGGCCATAAGACAGATGAACGACGCCGAGTGTCGTCGTGGTAGTGGTGAAAAAAAAACAAGGTCTCAATCCGGTTCCGGGCGTTATTTCTTCTGACAAACGAGCGGTCGCTTAACGCCACGATTCAAACTGGTGTCTCGAACCACGGAACAATAGATTCATGAGGGAACGAACCGGAACGATCCCGTCCATCCAGTCTCTGTCGTCACCGCCGGCTTGAGAGAGGCGAATGAAGATATAATTTCTTTCATCATTACCATGCCCTCAGCGGGCAGGGTCTGGATAAACCCCTGGGGTTTTCTGTTCTATAATCTCTCTCTCTCTCTCTCTCTCTCTCTCTCTCTCTCTCTCTCTCTCTCTCTCTCTCTCTCTCTCTCTCTCTCTCTCATCAGCAAAGCCCTAAAATAATCTGAAAGACGAAAAAAAAAAAAAAAATACATGCCCACCCGCATGTCATATCCGCAACACAATGCTGAAGTTTCACAGCTCGAGTGGCCAACCTACACAAGACGAAGAATGCGAGTGTTTACTCACTGCATACACTGTCCAGGTCAAGCTTCATTCTCAATACGCCAGGTCAGTTTTACGAGGGAAAAACTCGAACAATTCCAGGGCATGGCAACAAAACCACTTCCGTCGCTCAAGCATTCGCTTTTATCAAGAAAGATTCTGAGATCTTAAAATCTCATTCTCTATAAAATACAATAAAACCCGGACTCAAGGAGATCTCGCACAAGTCTTCAAAGACATTAAAATATTTCTTCACAACGTTAAGTGCGAAAATTTCTTCACATCTGGCGGAGCTTCAACGACCAGATGTAAACGGAGTGCAGTCATAAGTAAGGAGATGACTTGGCAACGTTGGCAAACGTTTTTATCTACAGTGGCGCTGTGTACCACTGGAGGGAATTAGTATATGTCATCAACACTATCACTACCTTCAAATCGAGGGTAGACAAATACTTCAGGACATCCGGCACCAGTGTATATACATTTGTTTCAAGATAAAAAAAAAAAGACAATTATATTTATTATTATCAAAAACCACCATACTTTTTCGATAACGTTTCAAGCTTTAGCCTCCACCTTGAAGAACACACACGCCCACTGCAGTCATTTAAGAGTTTTTTTTCCCTTCCTACTTTCCTATAAAATTACCAAGGCAGTATACCACACTCTCTCCAAACTATATTCTCAGCTACGTTCCTGCTGGCTGTTGCGCCGGAGGGAGCGGTGGTGGGTGGGCAAGTGTCCAATGATTGACTATCCTGTTTCTGACACAAATAGGATTATGACCTCGGGACATTACGTCTGTCCTACAGCAGATACACTCGTCATGGACCATCAGATCTCCTGTTTATCTGTCCTTCCTATGTACTACCGTGCACTCTCTCTCTCTCTCTCTCTCTCTCTCTCTCTCTCTCTCTCTCTCTCTCTCTCTCTCTCTCTTCTTACACTTTCCTTCCTTTCTATATCTTCCTCTTTCTCTTCTTGTCTCTCTCCCTTCTTCTTTTACCCGCCTCACTCTTAGCCCCTTCACCCTCCACTCCCTCCCTCCTTCCCACGCTCCTAACCATCCCCCCATACTCCTCCAGCACCTACACCCCCTTCCCCTACCCTCGTTCCCCAACTTTCCACCACAGTGTGTTTAGCCAGTCACAACCATCCACTGCCTCCACCCCCCACCTACCACACACTCACACACACACACACACACACACACACACACACACACACACACACACACATCAAACCCCCCCTTTCCTATCCCCTCTCCCCCCTTTTTACCCCACAGTGATCGCAGAGTCGAGGCTGTGAGGTCGTTGGCCGCGCCAGGTCAAGCTGAACGAGGTCAGCCTCCCGAGTACTGGTGAAAATGTTGGGCTCTGCTGCGCTCCACACGCACGCACGCATGCACGCACACACACACACACACACACACACACACACACACACACACACACACACACGCGCGCGCGCGTGCGCGCGCGCGCACAGAACCTGCGGCGAGAACAGTGTCTGCTGGGGGCTTCCTTTGTGCTTTCTGTGTGTGTGTGTGTGTGTGTGTGTGTGTGTGTGTGTGTGAGAGAGAGAGAGAGAGAGAGAGAGAGAGAGAGAGAGAGAGAGAGAGAGAGAGAGAGAGAGAGAGAGACCCCCAGTGCTCATCTGGCAATGCACTGCACAATGGCCTCTCCTGGTAGACACGACTGCAGTAGACGTGAGGGTGTCACACGAGCGGCAGTAGTGTGGTCGGGCGGGCGGATTTGGTTCTGTTTCAGGGTTGGGTCGTGGGTTATACCATGGGGGTAGGTCATGCACCTGCATGGCTCAGTCTGCATCAAAATGGCCAGGTCGGTGGGAGGCACCTAAGGTGAGGAATGGTGGGGAAGCACCTGGAGGTGAGGGTAGTGGGAGGCACCTTAAGGCGAGAGTAGTGGGAGGCACCTTAAGGCGAGGGTAGTGGGAGGCACTTCAAGCTTAAGTGAGGGTGATGGAAGACCCCTCAAGGTGTGTGCACACAGGTGCAGGTGAGGGCAGGTGGCCCCCACACACAACCGTAGGATAGCACAGGTGAATAAAGGCTGACGGGTGATGTGGACGCGCCTTTTATTTTTTGAGTGGTGGAGATCAGCCACAGGAGGAGGGGGGTCTTCTCCCACCACAAAGACCATAAGGTTCTCGTAGGACCTCATACGTACGTTATGGATCTCAAGAAAACCCTCCCTGAAAATAGCAGTGGAGGACGTGTGAGTAACACGGATGAATAATACATTACCCAAGTCTAAGAACGAGACGGGCGCCTGAAATCACTCCTCTTGATCAAGTCTTTTAAATCGCAGGTCGTGTGTCAGGTGATAAATTCATAAAAATAGCCATCTAAAATATCAATTTTATCAATATTATGATAATAACCATCTCAAATTCCTGTTGTTTATCTTTGCCGTACAAGACGCTCTTGAACACCGCAGTCTGACTGAAACAGCAAGGCAACGTCGGGACATCACCATAATCTGGCCAGTACTAGAAAAAGGAGAGAGGAAGTCAGTGAGTGTCTTTACGGACGATGTGAGAATCTATCATAAACAAGTACGACGGAGGAGGAGGAGGAGGAGGAGCCGGATACGGTGTCAACAGACCAGCCCCACACACCAGACACCACCGCCTCTCTCCCCTCCTCACTCCCTCCTCCCATCCCCAGGCCACCGTACTGTAGAGTGAGGTATGAGGGAGGTCGCAGGGATCATCAATGGCCTCATTCATAAGTCCGGCGCGAGATACAGACTCATCTGCATAATCAAATGACAACGGCATCAAGTTGTCGGGTGGCGGGCGGCCGGTCTCGGGTTACCGCTGGCGTCTACATTTCTCCCTCACCGCCGCCGACCAGTGTCAACCAACCCGGACGGGAAGAGGAGCCACAGAGGCACGGGCCTCGACTGCTTCCCCTCGGGACAGGCGGAGGACATCGGGTGACAGAGAGAGAGAGAGAGAGAGAGAGAGAGAGAGAGAGAGAGAGAGAGAGAGAGAGAGAGAGAGAGAGAGAGAGCAAGACAAGTGAGGACTTACCTACCACTCTGGCAGTCGGAGTGACAGAGGTACTGACTGACAGGCTCACACTTGCCGACTCTTTAAAGCAATGAACACGTTCAAGGAGTCGTAACCAAGCCCTTCTCAGGCCACGTGAGACAGACGCAAGGCATCCACCTCTCCGTCACAGTCAAGTCTGTCTACGGACAGACGGCCACGCCACCGAAACATTTTGAAAACACCGGCAGATCCAAGGTTCACGAAGTGTGGAAACAGAGAATTACGTGATGATAAGGAACGCAAGTGGACTGATAGGAAGAAACAGACTGAAAAAAAAGATTCACTCACAAGGGATTTTAAGTCGACTGACGTGAAGAAAAGTATAAAAAACACGCAGGTTTTGAACCTCTCATCAAATGACATGTCTTCATATCTATATTATACACACCCAGGAAAACCAGACACGCATAAAACTCCCAGAGATGAAGGCTTGAATAAAAACATTTAATGATGCAGATTTATGAGGACGCACACACCCACCCACCCACTTACCCACCCACCCACACACACACACACACACACACACACACACACACACCACACAAAGTAGGTGGGTGTACGAGAAACCAACACACGCAGTATTTCCTACAGACCAGGGGAGAGCCGCGGAGGCTGTGTTAGCAAGCCCCTCACGTGCAGGCTGGCCCGAGTATGTCCCACATACCACTGGGTCACACGAGCAAAAACTCCCACATCAGAGACTGGGAAGCGGTCAAGCAAGCGTAGGATGAAAGCTGCAGCAAAACAAACAAGCAAGCAGACAGGTGAACCAGGGTACCTGACGAACGACCTACCCCTGGTAAAACAGCGAGGGGGTTTTCCATGATGAATGACCCCCCACTTGAATACCCATCATTACTTCGGGATTACCGTTGACGCATATACTGGCCGGCTCATTATTCACGGTGGCGTGCGGGGGGGAGAGAAGAGAAAAAAGCTATTTTAAAAGATATTCGTCTTGTGTGAGGATATCTTTAAGAGTAGCTCATATCTAACTGCCAGGATGGTTAGGGTGGTTGAGGCATCTGTCACCCCCGTCCAGGCTGAAAGGTACACGTTCGGGGGGCGTCTGCGGCCACAGAGTTACGACGGTGTGGGAACAAGGTACTGCTGACGCTGTTAAGTCCACTCCTGCAGGTGGTTGTTGGGGGTGTGTCAAGCCGTGATGCCGAGCGCTGGCGATATTCACAGGCCGGATCCTCATAACACGTCTGTGGGAGGGTCAGGCGTTCGATAACTTGAGCATGACGGTGCGAACCTTTTATTTTGGGGTGTGTGTTGGATGGATGGAGTGGCTCTTGGCCCTGGCACCTTCTCTCACCTTCATCACAAGTCTCCTCTTCTCTCGTGTCACCATCACGACATCATGCCACATAAAACAAAACAAGAAAGAAAGTTCGACAACAATCCAATCGCGTACACCTGACGTTGGAACCATAAAAAAAGAAGTCTTCCTTGCTTTGTTTACGATCTGAATGTGTGTGTGTGTGTCTTGCTCTTCATTTGACCCAACACTTTAACATATACTTTCAAACTCCAGACCAGACGGGTCCTCCTCCACATATCTCCCCCTTTTGCCAGAGGGTTTCCATAAGGTGCCAGGAGGAGACACAGGCCGCGAGCGTCACATCCTCTGCACAGGGTCACAGCCGCGGTATCAACGCCATCGCTCGCCCACAGGCATAATGTGACGTCCATGTGATTCCGTCTCGGGTTGCATGACGCGAGATGCCAGTCGGATGTTGCCACGTGTCGTATGCCATGTTAAGACGGGTCACCTTACAGGGTTCTCCTCCCTTTTTTTTTTTATGCTGGGGAAGGCAGCGAGATGGTGTCAGTGTCAGACACCGCTGTCTCAAAGAAAAAAAAAGATCAAAAAAACACACTATTTTCACAGATAAATCTTATCTCACGATTTCTTCAAGAGCTCTGGTTGCTTCCGTCATCTTCCCCGAGATGTGAACTAGTCCGGATCGTCTTTCTCTGAACAAAGATAATCCATCTGCACCGATGATGAACACTGTCATTCCTCCATTCATGGTAGCACGTACCACTACTACTACTACTACTACTAGTAGTAGTAGTAGTAATAATAATAATAATAATAATAATAATAATAATAATAATAATAATAATAACAATAATAATAACAATCTTCACATGCCTACCTTAACAGTTAGCCACTACCCTTTTCTGAAAAAGTCACATTTTCCATCTCCTCTAAATACTGTTTATCATTCTTATTTTCTCCTTATTTCTTTCGTCTGTTTTTTTTTTTTTCATGCCTCATTTAATGCCTGACCGCGGGTGGATTTTGGTTCGTGACTGAAGCCCTCGTTGTGAACGTTAACACAAGTCGAGCCAGCCACAGCAGCGCCTCCTGCAGGAAAGCCCTACCTTCTGCAGCCTCACTACTACCCCCCCCCCCTCTCTCTCTCTCTCTCTCTCTCTCTCTCTCTCTCTCTCTCTCTCTCTCTCTCGGCTGCTGCCGCCTCTTCGTCGCTGCTCTCTACCTCCTCTCCACCACTCTCGCTGGCCGGCCACGGCTCTCGTCCTACCAGCCGGTGCACCGTCTTCCTTCCTCCCTATCCACTTTACTGTGTGTGCATCCTCTCTTCCTCCCTCATCTACAGACCCTCCCTCTCTCTCACCCCCTCCTTTCCCCTACACCAGCCCACCATCCCTCCTATCTCCCTCTTCCACCAAACACCACCCAATCCTCTCTCTTCCCCCACCCTCCTCCTCCAACACGACCAGCGCAGCCAATGGCCATATCTGCTTGAATCATCGTCACGTTAACACTGATGCGCGGGGAGGCACCACATGATATGCAAATCTAGGTTACCCTCCGGTCTACGTTGTGGACACACACACAACCACAACACCTTTCTCTCCGCCGGCCAAACGATACTTCCATGGCGAGGAAATATATATATATATATATATATATATATATATATATATATATATATATATATATATATATATATATAAACAGACGGGGAAAGTTAGGACACGATGTTCATCATCTACAAATTTAGAGTTATGGACCGCATCATCAGTGCTGACCCCGCCTGCCATTCATTTACAGTTCCGAGCGAGCAGTTCAACGAAAACAGACGTAATCGGTGTTTAAACTAACTGAAAATGGTTTGCAAATCTAGGCTAATTCCCTTGAATTCGAGTTAAAACAAATTCATTTTTTTTTTGAGGGGAAGGGCTTTCTTTACATCCACTCCATCAGCAACCAACCCTCCCTATGTGCGTGTGTGTGTGCATATATATATATATATATATATATATATATATATATATATATATATATATATATATATATATATATATGAAAATTTGGATCATTAATAGTTTTAACTCATGCTAATGATCACCACGAAAGTTGAGGATTCAACCTGGTCCAAAGATTCAACTTCTGCTGGGCGTTTTATAAGCAGGAACTGCGCTGCTCCGGTTGAAATCCATGGCTGAGGGTTTCAAAACCTCCGGCACACGCTCTGAATTCCCGGGTTTTCCTTGTTGGTATCAGCCCTGGCCACAAGACCCGGTACTGATTAAATTTTCAGGTCAGAGCAAACTTAGGCAACATTGGTTAACGCCCACCTTTACCAGCTTCCAACCACACTGGCTTTCAAGGCATGGCATGCGTTATAGGTTGGGTCACAACCTATTTATATATCTATCTATCTATTTATTATACTTTGTCGCTTTCTCCCGCGTTAGCGAGGCAGCGCAAGGAAACAGACGAAAGAATGGCCCAACAACCCACATGCACATGTATTATACATACACGCCCACACACGCACATATACATACCTATACATTTCAATGGATACATACCTATACATACACAGATATATACATATATACACATGTACGTATTCATACTTGCTGCCCTCAGCCATTCCCGTCGCCACCCCGCCACACTTGAAATGGCAACCCCCCTCCCCCCCACAGACGCGCGCGAGGTGTGTGTGTGTGTGTGTGTGTGTTGTGTTGCGTTGTGTGTGTGTGTGTGTTGTGTTGTGTTGTGTTGCGTTGTGTGTGTGTGTGTGTGTGTGTGTGTGTGTTGTTGTGTTGTGTTGTGTGTAAGTCATATGGCCGAGGGAATCGTGGTGGATTCATCACGTGTCGGAAAAATCTTACTTCGACGCCAATCATCGTCTCGTTGACTACCCCCGGCCGTCTGGACTGCACTTGTTCCCCCGCAGGTGGAAATGGCTGCCATCATGAAGGCAACCTCCACAGGCTCTAGATGTCGACCATTCATTTATTCGTCTTTTTTTTTTGTTGTTGTAATTCCTCAATTCGGTGCATTACCCCACCACCTCAACTTCGTCCTCTCTCTCTCTCTCTCTCTCTCTCTCTCTCTCTCTCTCTCTCTCTCTCTCTCTACTCCCTTAGGCCCGGCACCACCCCCCCCTCACCACACACCACCCACCACATACCTCCATCTGTAGCCAAATTACGTTCCATTGTTTGCGAGACTGGATTCCCCCAAGTCTTCAACTTTTCTTCTTTTTTTTCTCTTAATTCTTCTTCTTCTTCTTCTTCTTCTTCTTCTTCTTCTTCGCCGTTTTTTTAAATCTTCCATCTGCATTGTTCTCCTTCAAGCCTTCCTTCCAAACTAATCTCTCTCTCTCTCTCTCTCTCTCTCTCTCTCTCTCTCTCTCTCTCTCTCTCTCTGCTTGACGCTCACACATACGACGCTTCTCAGGGACCCAGCACAAGAGGTTCCAGTACGGGCTGCCTCGCCGGCCAAACATACATACCCGCGTTACCATGGTCCCTTAAAATAGCCCACAGGGAATGATGACACTAGCTGGCTGATTGGCTCTCTCTCTCTCTCTCTCTCTCTCTCTCTCTCTCTCTCTCTCTCTCTCTCTCTCTCTACAGTCCGTCCCTTTGACTCGTCTCGTGACGGTAGGATTACTCTTGCCGACGTAGCTCAATTGCTCTTTGTTGCAAGCCTCTGCTGCGGAGGGACCAGGTCGGTCTGCCCAGCGTCATGCAACATCATGCGCGCCGCTTGCCCACGGGGAGAGGTGCGGGGGGGGAGAGGTGAGGAGAGGAGAGGGACGTCTCAAGGGCACAACCCGGGATTAATTTTCTACCGCCAGAACCTGACCTCGCCGCATCCTCGCTGGTCCAATGTCTCCCCCCCCCCCACAAACCTTGCGACGTGATTGGCACTTGTTGATGTGACGTGACCGGGAATTTACATAGCGACACTGGAGTCTGGTGTTGTTGGAGGGGTGGTGGTGGTGGTGAGGACAATGGACGACGCTTCACGGGCCGGTCAACCTGGACATCTCAAAAAAAAAAAAAAAAAAAAAATGCTTGGTTGTTTATGTTCCTTGTCAGGTCGTGGGGACGCGAGTGTGGTGGTGGTGGTGGTGGTGGTGGTGGTTGTGGTGGTGGTGGTGGTGGTGGTTGTGGTGGCATCATCGACCCCCGTCTCCCTTCGTGTCTGTCAGCAGGTTGTCCAAGAAAAGAGCCTTTGAAAAAAACAAAATTGTTTCTCACTTTTCTTCCAAATGGTGATTGTTTAAACTGAGATGGTTAACAGTAGCTTTCATCCCAGAAGATGAAAGGATGAATTAACAGAAATAAGCCACATACAGAAGCCACATACAGGCGATTATAAAAAAAAAAAAAAAAAGAAAGTCCAGTGAAGTTACCTCTGACCGAAATGTCAAATCCAACACAACAAGAAAAGATTCGTTAGAGAGTCCTGTGGTACACACACACACACACACACACACACACACACACACACATGAATAAGACATACAGAAGCCACATACAGGCGATTATAAAAAAAAAAAAAAAGAAAGTCCAGTGAAGTTACCTCTGACCGAAATGTCAAATCCAACACAACAAGAAAAGATTCGTTAGAGAGTCCTGTGGTACACACACACACACACACACACACACACACACACACACACATGAATAAGGCAAACGTGTCGACGGT
Source organism: Panulirus ornatus (assembly GCF_036320965.1). Classification (NCBI taxonomy): domain Eukaryota; kingdom Metazoa; phylum Arthropoda; class Malacostraca; order Decapoda; family Palinuridae; genus Panulirus; species Panulirus ornatus. The sequence goes on from NC_092265.1 coordinate 4,916,798, forward strand.
TTACATGGAAATGACGTCAAATTCCTTCTCCATCCGCCTAGCTGATCAAAGAGCACAGCAGTCACTCCCTCGCCCAGACACAACCCCCGAGCCTTGCTCTCCTCAGGCAAGCGGTCCCCACGTCCTCCACACCAACCTTTACTGAAAGTCGAGCCACATACCACTAACCTGTCTCTGCCGTCACCTCTGGGGACAACCTCACAACCTCACGTCTCAAAAACCCTCAGCAACTGAACGCATCGTACGTCTATAACACTAAAGAACTTGAGCGTCTGCAAGGTTAAAAGGCGTTCTATTCTCCCTTTTCTCCCCTACTTGTGACTGTTACTTCGAAGTCCAATAACGAAGTAGTCCCATTCGGTCGGCTCTCCCGTACCACCAGTGGTACGGACGTACGTACGTACTTAAGTCCCGGCTATTACCTGTCACTGGAGCTGACAGGTGGCGACCCCTCCAGTACACGACAGGGTCATCTGTACGTGGTACTTCAGGTGTTCCCTGCACGTAAGCTGGTGTCATTCTGTACGTGATACGCAACGTGGTGAGTATCTGTACTTGCTGCTTGACGTACGTATGATGTTCGACAATCCGTACGTGGTCGTTCTGACGGTTCGTGCACGTAAGACGGCGGTATTCTGTACGTGATCACTACCGCCCACGAACCATTTTCTATCGCTGACACATAATACTATTTTGACTTACGTACAGTTTGGGAAGTCCTTTTAGACCCCGAATGTCTTGCATTAATTTTTTCAAAACCCATTAACGCCAGGGATTAGCTCACATAACCTCACCACATTCTCTATAAAGACGATCAACTTCCATTTATCGTCCTTTTTTTTCTGCCGCGGATTACTTATCATCTCAATACATCACTCGATAAATAACGTTATCACCACTATTTACCCAGACAATTCGACAGATTACCTTACCTCGTCAAGCCATTCATCAATCACGTATCCCATTACCCCCAAAACTACGCCAGTTACAACTACGCCAGTCTCAATGGTAATGGGGTCTTTTTCGTCTCAACGGTAATGGGGTCTTTTTCGCGTCAACGGTAATGGGGTATTTATTTCGTCTCAACGGTAATGGGGTCTTTTTCGTCTCAACGGTAATAGGGGTTCTTTCGTCCCAACGGTAGGGCTCGGCAGCCTTCACTTTAAACAGACGCTTTCCCTTTAACGCACTCGGGAGCAATCGATGCCGGGCGTGGTTCATGCCAGCATTTAAATCCCACCACGTTCACCGGATCCGACAGGTGGTGGCCCAATGTACGTGGTAGTTCACGCATGTACGTACGGTAGTTGGCCATCCGTGCGTGGTAGTTCGGGTAGTTCATGTACGTGAATTCGTTGGGCATTCTGTACGTGATGCGTAAGGTGGCGACGGTCTGTACGTGGTATTTGACGTAGGTATGGTCGTGGCTATCCGTGTGCGTGGTGGTAGCTCCTGTACGTACGGTGAGGTGCTATCTGTACGTGATTGCCATAGACTCAACTTACAGCACACAGAAGCTAGACTGCTGTCTTCTAAGTACGAACACGGACGATATAAGTACCAATACGGACGAAGGACAGGGCATTTGTCCCTCGGCATGCAAGGTCAGTCAAGGCTATGTGTATGCAACGCCTGACATACAAACGTCCAAAACCATTCATCACACGTAAGTTATACAAGTTCGAAGGCTATGCATCATACAGCAATTGTTATACAAGTTCGAAAGCTATACATCATACAGCAGTTAAGCAAGTTCGAAAGCTATTCATCATACAGCAGTTATACAAGTTTCAAAGCTATACATCATACAGTAGTTATACAAGTTTCAAAGCTATACATCATACAGCAGTTATACAAGTTCGAAAGCTATACATCATACAGCAGTTATACAAGTTTCAAAGCTATACATCATACAGCAGTTATACACGTTCGAAAGCTATACATCATACAGCAGTTATACAAGGGCCTAACACGGACTTAGCATTCGTATTTAAGGCTGCCATCGACCGTGCACCAGAGAGATAAGAAGCGATTAAAGAGAGATAGCTTCGTAAAGATTGCTTACTATCTTTTACGTTGAGCACTCACGTACTCAGCTGAGGACATGGTGGATGAAATATTCACTCAGGTCGCCTCTCGTTCCTCAGCTGAGGACAGACTACCTAACCCCTTTAGCACGACGGTATGACCCCAAGGGCACGAAGACGGTACGACCCCAAAGGCACGACGACGGTACGACCCCTTTATGTGCGATGATACTGTGACCTCTGACCTTCCTCCAGTCAAAGGTCACGCCATCGAAAACCCACACAAAAAAAAGAAGTTCAAGCCGTCGTGCTTAAAGGTCAAACTGCCGTGCCCTGCTGGATAGCACCACCGTCGTCCTCACAGCGAAAGGTCGGATAACCTTTTTGCACCGCACGTCTACCAGCGACACAACACCGCTGACCCATCCCCATGTAAAACTGCTGCCATCCTCCACCCACTACCTCCTCGAGGCGCTACACAGTTTAAACACAATCCATACACAGTAAACTGCCTCTACCACCTCCTGCTCAAGCTACTACACAGTTTAAACACGATCCTTACACCATAAACTGCCAACGGCGCGTAGGGCGCAAAAAAAGCTTATCATCAAAATCGCACCGTAAACGACCAGCTTCTGTTTGATGTCTACCATCCTCTCTCTCTCTCTCTCTCTCTCTCTCTCTCTCTCTCTCTCTCTCTCTCTCTCTCTCTCTCTCTACGAAACAGCCATAAAAACACGTTAGGTTTCTGACACTGAAATGATCTTCCTTTTCCCCCCCTCCTATCCCGAAACGATCTATGAGACGACTGATAAAGACGCTTTCTCAACAGACAAGTCCTCTGTAGATCTTCGCCTGTATCGACATTTGGTTCCGGGGATCCGAAAAGAGAACGTATCTGCTTATTATCATTATCGTTTTCATATAATTCTACATTAATATATCTACTTCTTACTTCAAGTAGTGTTCTAAACACATCAGTAACACTATACATTCATTTTTCAAGCGGGATATCTTTTTTTTCAAAAACTACCAACCAGTCTTGTTTACACAAAATTATCAAACCAAAGCATTTCTTCGTCTAACGTCTTTAAAAAAAACCCAAAACGGCTTCCGTAGAAATCAAATCGAGAACGATTCTCCCAGACCTTAAAAAATTGGCGCTCAATTCAGTCTACCAGCGGACTTTTAAAACACTGCCCCTTGCGTCACTGTGAGGCTAACGGTATATCAAGCGAGTTTCAATTTCGCGTTTTAATGGGCCGCTATGCCCACCATGGTTATAATCGACTCTTTGATTACGGTCGCTGTTGTTCTACGCTGAATAGCTGCGCTAGCACAGAAACACTTCATACAGCAGTGGAGCGGGTTGACCGAGGCAGAACATAACGGCATGGGGAAATGTAAGAGAGAATGGTAGATTACCAAGGAGAGACGGAGAGAGTCAGGGAGATGAGTGAAAGACATAAGGGACGAGAGAGAGAGAGAGAGAGAGAGAGAGAGAGAGAGAGAGAGAGAGAGAGAGAGAGAGAGAGAGAGAGAGAGAGAGATAAATGAAAGACATGATACGGGAGGGAGGTGAAGATCAGAATAAGAAAACGGGAAATGGTATGAGAGACTAACCACTTCGGTGATATTTGGTTAAAGAAGAAAAAAAAAATATGGTTCAAACTTTGAGCAAATACGGGAGATGATGACGTCAATATCTTCCCGCAATATCGCATCACTTGATCCAACGTCGAAGGAAGGGAATATTTGCTGATCGACCCAGAAAGAAAAATAAAGGAGCGAGAGCAGATGGATGAAGAGCAGGCTGAGGAACTCCCTCCCAAGATCCTGGCTTGGAAGCCTTCCAGAACGGTCTGCCACAGAATTTTTCACGGAGTCACGAAAGATGAAAAAAAAATCTGCTGGTCTGGCAGAAAGATTTGGATGCCGACGTATTTGGCTTTCGAATATCTTAAGATTCGTTTCCTTCACATCCGCCTCTTTCCTTCTTTCTTTCTCTCTACCCCGGACTGTTTTATGAGGAGAACATGGCGGGAGGGTCCACCAGTTCTTTTGCTGGTGCGGGAAAAGAAGTACGGAGGAAAATGGAAATTGATCATGATGGTTGGATGTTGGATGCTTCAAGCCTGATGAATCTACTGCCACATTACAAGACAAAGTCCAGGAGAAGCCATATCTGACAAATGTACTAAATGTCTCGTGTACCTATACTTTTTAAGTCTGAAAAATACAAAATTAAGTGGAAATCATGATATTTTTTTTGGGGGGAGGCGATGGGTGGGTGGTGATGTTAACCTGTTATATACTATTTCTTGCAAGCAAACGTGACAAGAAGGACCACCACATGCACTGAGAGAGTGTACGAGGTCTTAGAATTATTCTCAGCTCCTGACGAAGGTGTTGGAATATTCATTCGTTCGGTGGGTGAAGTAGCTTGACGCAAACGGCCTCAAAGACAGGCCTAAAGCTTAACCAAGTAAAACATGTGTGAGTAAACCTATGACCAAGGCTCGTACTCAACACCTTTGAGGTGACTGGCAACTTCTATTTAGCATTCTGGAACCACGAACAAAAGTTAAATTTCACTGACCACTGTCATTATAGTGATCCATAACCAGAGCTGATTGGACAAATTGCACTATAATTTAAGTCTAGCCTTGAGAAACATTTACGGAAAAGTACAGAAACTGGCTTGAAACAGCCTGTGTGAGCTAAGCCAATCACATGGGTCACGGGCCTCAAGCGGAAAGCAAACTTAAACCAATCACATTCCTCGACACGACCGCAACCTGTTTGCAGTGCCTCCGCCAATGAATTTCCCGGGCACAACGAGCAGGGAGGAGGACCACCGACTTAACCAATCTCCTTCCTCGATGCAAGAGCGGGCGGGTATTACCTACACCAATGACTTTCCCGGACACACGGGCTGGTGACCAAGCTGACCAGTCACGCTCTTCGTCACACAGCTTGAAAGACGACGGACAGCTCACCCGGTCTGGCGCCTCGCATTGTTTGTATATAAAAAATTTTTTCGCAAGGGTTGACGAAGCGTAAATGACGACATTACTGTATACCATTGCAGTCTACACTTTTAAAGGTATACATACGGTCGTAATGCTGGTGTACGAGTTTACAAAAGACAAACATTCAACAAAAGGCAGTTAGTCTCTCTCTCTCTCTCTCTCTCTCTCTCTCTCTCTCTCTCTCTCTCTCTCTCTCTCTCTCTCTCTCTCGTTCACGACATGAATTCATTTTCTCATTGGCTGCCAATTCATCCCTCTGGACAATACGAAACGACCCTTCAGCAGGCAGGTAAGGTCCTTCATCACGACGCTTCAAGTACGACCCTTGAGCACGACGGTACGATCCTTCAGGCATGGCAGCCTTGGCCTGAGGCCAAAGGCCAGCCCAAAATACCCAGAAGTACTAATGTAGCACCGTCGTGCTCAAGGGTTAACACCGTCGCTCTCAAGGGTCAACACCGTACTGCTCATGGGCCAACACCGTCGCGCTCAAGGATCAACACCGTCGAGCTCAAGGGTCAACACCGTCGCGCTCAAGGGTTAACACCGTTGCTCTCAAGGGTCAACACCGTCGCTCTCAAGGGTCAACACCGTCGCGCTCGAGATTATAACTACGAACAGAATCAAGCAAATGGCTGTGAATGGACCCCAGATCCTGGTACCACGATGTGGGAGTGTGAGAGCCTGAGAGAGAGAGAGAGAGAGAGAGAGAGAGAGAGAGAGAGAGAGAGAGAGAGAGAGAGAGAGAGAGAGAGAGAGAATACTACTCATCTCACACACTCGGAACTTCACACCAGGTGGTACGAACGTCAAATCCCTCGGTGCAACAGCAACAAGCAACAACAACAAAAAACACGATACTGACGAGAACAAAAACACGAAGAAGAAAACATAACTCTCAACATAAGAGGAGCACAAGGACGAAAGCAAACACACAACAAATACAACACAAGCCACTGACCCACAGATACCATAAAACATACGATCAATTATGAAAAACGTAAACACCCACACACACACACACACACACAGGGAAGGAGCGGATCGGGCCTGAGGCAAGAGACACCAGTATCTCAGACGGGAGTCGACCCTGCTCGCCTGGGGGTAGATCCCACGACCCCACAGTGTGTGTGTGTGTGTGTGTGTGTGTGTGTGTGTGTGTGTGGCTAGGCCTGAAAGCGTTGCTGGCAGTCCGGAAATGTCCCAGGGGATGATTAAGCAATCTCGTTGTGTTGTCTTAGGTCACCTGCCATGTGTGTGTGTGTGTGTGTGTGTGTGTGTTGTAACACAGTAGACGGAGATCTGTGGAGGGTTTGATGACCCGGCTAACGACTGGATGGGTTAGCTACGCTGACGGAAGAGGTATGTCTTTGTTCCACTCACAAACAGACAGACAGACAGACAGATAGGGTGATATATACATCATACAATGGTCATATTCTGTATAAATGTATAAGGTAAAAAAAAAAAAAAGAATAAAGGTCTTTAAAAGCTATGTAATCCAAGACGTTAGGAGGATCTTAGTGGAAAATGGATGGAAATCCAGCCGTCCAGCGTTCTCTTCTGTGCGTCGTACTGTTGCCAAAAAGATTAAACCATCAACTAAGAGGGGCAGTACCTCCGTCCAGAGGGGCAGTGCCTCTGTCCAGAGGGGCAGTACCTCCGTCCAGAGGGGCAGTGCCTCTGTCCAGAGGGGCAGTACCTCCGTCCAGAGGGGCAGTACCTCCGTCCAAAGGGGCAGCATTACCGCCCATTCCACTGCCTTGCACAGGTACAATAAAATCGGTAAATTTTTCTCGAGGAAATCTTGCTCTGGCGTACTCTAATTCTTTTTTTCACACGCCTGTCCACCTCTCTCACGGCAGCCCAGTGTGTGTGTGTGTGTGTGTGTGTGTGTGTGTGTGTGTGTGTGTGTGTGTGTGTGTGTGTGTGTTTTGCAAGAAAACACTTGCAACGGTATGGCTGCGTCCAAAGGATTTAAAAAAAAACCACCACCCTACCTCGCTGGTCAACAGAACGCCGAGTATGTCTTCGCATCTTATCAAGAATTTATCAAAAAATTGAAATACGACCAAAAAATCCTAAAAACTATGTATATACACAGATATATATACAGATATAACTGCTGAAATCACTTGGTTATTATAAATGGAGAAAACGTTGTATTCTTTTTCTTTTTTCTTAAAGAGAAAGAAATTCAAGAACACGAGAGTGACGTGCAGAAACTACATCGTGAACAATGCATCCTTCGGCCCGTTATAATAACACCCGCGACTGACGAATTACCAGACCAGAGCTGTGGCAGGAGCGGCCCTCCAGCGAACGGCCCTCCAGCGGACGGCAACCAAGGCAAGGGCGGCAGAGCGACCATAAAGCATCTCTGAATCATAACGACATTCTTGAACTTAGTCTGAGGCGGGTCTGCCAGGTTCCCATCTCCTCCCTAGCCAGCCAGCCTAACTGTCCTGCTTCCAAAATCTTCACCAATCACCTCCTTCCTTCCCTTGTACTACCCAGTCTCCGCAACTATCTATTTACGAGTTTGGGATGGTAACTATCTATTTACGAGTGTGGGATGGTACTACTGTCCACCAGCAGATGACCTGACCTCGTTGCAGACCATCTGTCCCTCCCTCTCGAGTACATCCCGAAAACCCCGTCCTTTCCTCCCCGCTTTACTGACGGTCTCCACACCTCCCTTGTTCGTTAATGCTTCCCAGTCCTCGTCTCCCTCCCGTACTCTCCCTACCAGACCCTCGGCCTCCCTCCCTAACTAACCATACAGCACCCTCCCCACATCCCTCTCCCCTTCACTACCCATAACCTCCTCCCCAACAACTGCATTATATCTTCCCTAACTACTATACTATATCCTCCCCAACTACTGTGCTATAACCTCCCCACTACTATACTATATCCTCCCCAACTACTGTGCTATAACCTCCCCACTACTATACTATATCCTCCTCAACTACTGTGCTATAACCTCCCTAACTACTATACTATATCCTCCCCAACTACTGTGCTATATCCTCCCCAACTACTATACTATATCCTCCCCAACTACTGTGCTATAACCTCCCCATATGATGTATTATATCCTCCTCCCCACCGTTGCTCCCCTCATACTAGACGTACTCTCTCCTACCCGCCCACCAACAGCTCTCTGCTCCCCTAACCTCCCTGCTTCCCTCCCCTCGGTACATTTTCCTTAATTGGCTGTTCCTGCCTCCCTCCCCCCTTGCCCCCAGCTTCCCCTCTGCCCCCCCCCCCTCCCGAAGAGCCAGTGAGTACATCCATACATCACACCCGCCACCATCCTCACCCCCCTACCCCAACCCCCTACCCACGAAACCTGCCTCTCACACCCCCCTTCGCCTCCCTTCCCCAACCCATAATAATCACATCCTAACGACACAACTACCACCGTGGATATGCAACCACTTCATTACCGTCACAGTGATTATCAAAACCCCCACAATCTATATCATTTTCTTTTTAATCTTCTCATCTACGTCTCTTCACATCAACCTCATCTACCTACATTACCCCGTAAACACGTAGAATCTATCATTACGTTCACTCCCAATGAGTATAAGGCCATAGCCGCACAGACAGACACCATCCGTGGACGCAAGGCTCGAGTACGATGAGGAGGAGCATAATTAAAGCCGATCTCCCGCCTCCCTCACAGCGGTGCGGTCAGGCCAGCCTCCAACACAACACCGCGCACGGACGGCGGGGAATGGCAGGACACACACACACACACACACACACACACACACACAGCCCACCCAGACTTAACGACCTCACATAAAGGAAAATGTAAGGCACTTTATATGGGGGACTGAGGTAAATATATATACGTCTCGGTAGCCGTCCACTCTCACCTTCCCCGCCACAGGTTCTGACGCTCCTACTACTGCCGTCCTTCATATAATACAAAGGCTTTTAAACGTTCGATCCCATGGAACATCTTGTGAAAATCACCAAGAGAAACTTTTTCTTGTATTAAAATTCTAAAACGACTGTTTGCCTTTCGATTAATAATTCTAACTAAAGGGGAACAGATAATAGGCCCAACTTCCAAATGTACTACAAACCCTAGACCTACCTCAATGATAAATAACCACGTCACTTTGAAATAAAATAATATATCTGGGATCGGAGTGAAAAAAAAAAAATGCTTCAATGCACGTCTGGACCCAACACAGTAATGACCTGGGGAGGCGGACAAGCAAGCACTCGCACCACTATACTAATTACTACAACAGAGGCTCCGATATTCTCCTGTGTAATAATAATAATAATAATAATAATAATAATAATAATAATAATAGTGGTAGTACTACTATTACTACTACTACTGCTAATAGTAATAATAATAACACTAACAGCAATAATAATAATAATAATAATAATAATAATAATAATAATTAATAATAATAATAATAATAATAATAATAATATTAATAATCTACAAATTTTAGTAATGTAATTAAACAACTTGGGAAGCGGTTGTGGCCACAAGGGCCTGCGTGAGGCAAGTCCCCGGCTGGGAGATGGTTCCAGCCACTCACCCTTGCTCGACAGGTCGCGACAAGCCAAAGCGACAAGCCTTCCTAACCAAAAATCAACTCTTGCAACGTACGACTCAAAATAAACAACCCCGACCCCACTAACCAGCTTTCACATCAGTCATGCAAATCCGGTGAGGCGCTAGGCAGCTTAAGGTATACGCGTCACGTACGAAAAGAAGAAAATGAAGAAAAAAAAATTGATTCTTGCGAACGAGCGAATCCTCTTCCTGTGATTGGTCGGTCGGGCAGCGAGGTCATGCAGTATATCCTGACACCCCGCTGGTCAGTGTGCATGTACGTGCATGATGGGAACACGGGTACCAAACACCTGTCTTGACTCGGCAGTAAATCGAGAGATACAACACGAACATCTCACACAGATGAAACGAGAGAGAGAGAGAGAGAGAGAGAGAGAGAGAGAGAGAGAGAGAGAGAGAGAGAGAGAGAGAGAGAGAGAGAGAGAGAGAGAGAGAGAAGGATGTATCACATAAAACTATACTAAAAATCTGTGCAACGTTGGTAAAGGCTTAAAAACCACAAATACACAAGGAAATCCATAAGAATTAAGAGATTTACCTGAGTTTTTTTTTTAGAGGATTATCTTTGTATGAACGTTCACTTAAGTTCCCAGTGTATAACGCATGGGAATATGATGTCTGTCTGTACGTCTTTTTGTCTGTTGGTCCTTCCTCTGTGACAGTGGGTCGAATTTCGACCAGATTTTGGGGGAGGTTAGTTTGGAACAAGGGGCTTGTTAATAAGGGAGTTAATAAGGCCCCATCCTTTATAACCCCCCGAAACAAAACGCACATTAACACCTATTCTACGAGAGATCCGCTTCGTAAGCATGAACTACTTACCTGTCTCCTCACATGGCTTACCCACTTACCCACTACTTACCTACCCAGCAACCCTAAACGGCATACTTACCCAAGCTTTAAGCCAGCCTGTTTAATCTACACGGCCTAACACCAGTGGCCAACATAGACTGCAAAGCTACCTAACTATTTACCTAATCAACCCGCATGGGCAATCCACTTACCTATTAACCTTTCATGACACAACGACCCTAATCACCTAGCCTGCACGGCCTACCTACCACCATTACCATCACGTCGGCAGAGCCTATATAGCCTCTATCAATATCCTGGGATCGTCCCTCTGCGGTGCTCAAGGATCGCACCGTCGTGCTCAAGAGGCTCAAAACTTTCTTTTCTTCCACTCTTCCACGTTCACAAACACCAACGGGAAAGCATAACGAGAATTCCCAGATCCCTCGTCCGCAACAACACGAACGCGAGGCGTCCACTCTCTCGTCTTGTCGATCGAAACGCCTTGTGTTCCTGGTCAGGCGCCATACGGTGGCGTCTCCCGCTGGGCAAACCAATGAACGTGCTCCGTGGAAGGAACCCACGGGGTGTTTGTACCATGCAGCCGATGGCAACAGTCTGCTTGAACAGGTCTACGATGCGGGATCCATCTGAACGCAAGGTGCACGGACCAAGCAAAAACTGACCTTCCCTTCTATCCCATTAAAAAGAGACAAAGCGTTTTCTTTGCAGTTGTGGCTAGCAACAAGCAAGTCGATCAGCGGGTAGGCAGCAGAGTTGGAAATGTCTCAACAGAAAACGGGCCTGGGAATAAGGGAGGACGGAAGTATGGCTGGGGTACCTCTCCTCTTGAGAATAGAATTTCTAAATCTAGACGAACTTCAGATAATGTCAGCGCGTCAAGATAAGGCTGATAAGCCTTTCAGCAAGAAGGGGTTCGCCTAAAAGAATGATAATATTCTAAGGTAAACAACAGACCCCAAAAGACCCCCAGAGATAAGGTTGCTATCTAAAAAGAGGCCCGCGCCAGGCACATGGACCAGACGAACCTTCACCCACAGCAACGCAGGGCCTTCATCACCGGTGGACCAGCGCAATGTACGACCATTAGTAATGCTAATAAGACAAGCGACTGTTAACTCCCCCTTACTATTAACTCCCCCCCCCGGGTCCATGTGTGGTGGGAGAGGGGGGAGGGGAAGGGGGTAAGGGAGGGGAACTTATCCTACCCCAAGGTACAGGAGTGGTGGAATGGGGGAACTCATCCTCTCTCATGGTGGATGGTGGGATGGGGAACTCATCCTCTCTCACATGGTACAGGTGAGGTGGGAAGGAGGGAAACTCATGGGTAATCCACAGATAACACCTCCATTAATGGCGGCCATGAGCCACCATGACTAGGTCCCGTCTCCCTCCCCCGCACTGCACTCGGGGTGACCCCTGCCAGCCACCCCGTGTCCCGCGTCCCACCCCCGCACCACAGCGGGGTGACCCCTGCCAGTCACCCCGTGTCCCGCGTCCCACCCCCGCACCACAGCGGGGTGACCCCTGCCAGCCACCCCGTGTCCCGCGTCCCACCCCCGCACCACAGCGGGGTGACCCCTGCCGGTCACCCGCGAATAATACCAGACAACACCGCCCTGAAGCTCCTTTTCCCTCCGTGCGAGCCGCAGCGTCGACAGACGGCCGCACGAGCGGGAACATCGACAAAAAAAAAAAAAAACTTTACCCCGGCGGAGTTACGACCTGCCGCGCGGGGGTACGACAAAAACTCCTCCGGGATGTGGGGCGCCAAACCGTCCCTTACATCCGGTAGATCCTGGTCCTCTACTGCTGCCCCTCCCTCCCTCACCCACACCCATGCCCACACCTCCACCCACGTCCTCATCCATGCTGAAGTCACGCCCACGCCTCCACCCACACCCTCATCCATGCTGACGTCACGCCCACGCCTCCACCCACACCCTCATCCATGCTGACGTCACGCCCACGCCTCCACCCACACCCTCATCTGTGCTAACGTCGCGCCCATACCCAATCTGACGTCATCCTCGCCACATCTCCGCCCACGCCCAGGTCTACGAACATCCATAATCCCCCCCCCCCCCACCTCTGCCCATACTTTACTAAAGTTCCCAAACTCGTTTTCTTTCTTCGCCTTCCCCGCCAAGAATAGAGCCTTGTGTCTCATATTATAAGGCACGCCTCACTCTGTATACACCTCCTCACCACAGGAATATATAAGTGACAGCATCAATGGGCACAGTGATGCTGAAAACAACGATGAATAACAAAATTCAGATTCTATTTTCTTAATAAAAAAAAAACTTCCACATTCCTCAATGGCAAGCAGATCCCGAGAACTGAATTTCTCAAACAATTTTCGATAAATTTTCCCTTAGTTCTGGAGACCAAATCCCGGGACTACATGTTAACATCTGGCATCCAGTTCGTCAAATATAAACGAAATTTATGTGGCCTAACATGAGGGTAGAAACATGGATACAAATGTTAAGACAGATAGTGAAATATCCTCATAACGCAAAAAAAAAAAAAAAAAAATCACAAAGGAAGAGTAAGGCAGTTAAACAAAATTACAGTGTAAAACAGGTCATCAGAACTGAAACTTTGCGTTAAGATAACATTCTCCTACTTAACATTTTATCTAAGGTTCTCGAGGTTACGTAATTAGCGAGCGGCATTCAAACTTCTTTAATTAATTCTGCCAAAAAATCACTCAATTGTATTCTTTTGTGTGTTTTTCTGTAGTGATTAACACCGTTTGTTCAATGGGTAACTTAAATTACCCGAGGCGCTGCTCTCCTGTACGGAGCCTACTTATATATTTGTACTATTATCTCAAAATGAATTTCTAAAATGTGAAATCAGGAGGAACACAGTGTCAAGGTGGACTAGGATCATAACCCAGCAGGCAAGCAGGTGCGCAGGCGTGAGTGTCAAGAGCTGTGGCCATTAAACCCCCAGCCTCAACCCACACCAACACCCATCATGTTCTCTGCTGAGCATTACCTAATCCTCCAGATACTCCCGTCCTCCTCCTCTTGCAACACACACACACCTCTCGTACCTGCATCGTCAGTGCACCTCTGGAAGCACTCGCTAAAAACCATGAGCAAAAGACAAGGAACTTGAGTTGGTAATTAAATACGCGTGCCTTATCTTCCGATAGGTGTCGACAGGCAAAGAAGAAAAATACACAAAATGATGCGAAGCTAACGACGAACAGAGGACGGAGACCACAAAAGACAAAAGAGCACTGTGGTGGGGCCCAGACCATGGGAATTTCTACAACAATAACAGATAAAGCCTTCGTGAGGACAGGTCCAACTGAATCATTTGAAGACTTTACAATTACTGTCTTAAATCAGCTGAGGATCAGGCCTAGGTAATGACTTAACCCATGTGACGCCTGGTCACTATGCAAACACTTAACATTCAACAGAAAATGGAGCACAATACGCAAGCATGCATGTTTTCAATAACGACTAAAAAAAAAAAAAAACATGTATCATTACACCCGAAATAACTGACAATGGACGACGCTATGAATTACAAAAATAGGAAAAAAAAAAAAACACCGAGACATATTTTTCACCGCGCAAATAAAAAAAAAAGAAGTGAGGAACATGTACAATATATTTCTATAAGTACGGGTCCGCGTCGACTCGAGAGAGTGCTTTGTCTTGCGGGCGTAGGGTTAAAAAAAACACAACTTATGAGGCCTAATTGTCAACATTCCACTCTAATTTTATAAACTTTTTTTTCTTTTAAATTTAACGATCTCAGTACATCGCATAATTCTGCTAACCTACGCTCTATAATTGTATAACCAGAGTGATGACCGACATGTTGCTATCAACTCAATGCGCAAGCGTAGTGGGTATATATATATAATATATATATATATATATATATATATATATATATATATATATATATATATATAAACACTACGTACGATACTGCCACAGACGTTTCCATGCTGCGGAACTCTTGGGGATCGAGACGCCTGCAGTCAATGTTCATCTCATTTCTCGCTCGCCTTCGGTTGCTGGACGGTAACGGGTGTGTGTGTGTGCATGTAAACATCGATCGAATTTACCAAGCTGTGTTGCTTGCCTTTCTCTGTTTCGTCCCTCGACAATTTTTCGCCATTTTACAGACCAAAAATCACATAAAGGTCGATAAATTAATCTATAGGGCGAAGTTAATATATATGATTATCAACCTCACACAATCGCATTCTCCGTTATCACCTACATCAACTGTTTGCGGATTGTGATTGTAATTTCACTATCACTGTGCCTAGCGAGGTAGTAATTCTTTCACTACCACCATTCCTTGCTTACGCGTATGGGGAACACATTACATTAATTAGGTAAGCCGGTCTCTGAAATACGAGCGTTCCAACCAACCCTCAAAATAAACGCTAGCGCCACAGGATTTACGTCGCTAATTTTGGCGACTTGAGCGTACGAGAACTTCGGCAGGATGATAAATCACCGGCGACGTACAACAGACAGGTGCAAGTCATACGGCTGGCACACCTGCCAGTCCTCCTACGTCAAGACTGACGCCCCCTCGTTCTTAACCCGCCGAAAGAAAGCCATTTTAACATGCAGGGACGGTGGGCGGGGCTTCCACGGAAAATTGGACGTACCCTCCACAAATAAATGTCTCCTACACCAGAACAAGTGAATATAAATGGCGAGATGAACATCGATTGAGCCGAGAGATGAAGTGCGGCGCTCGAGCTGAGGCAAAGACGTGGTGTGGGCAGAGGAGATACGCGGCTGACGCATCGCGCCCGCCTGGACGGGGAGGCGGTCTAGATATTCTTGAATCTGTTTTGGGCGCGTCACGATGACACGAAGATGGTCCGCTGACTCACGCGGGGATGAAGACCGCGAAACGAGACTACGGAGCCGATAAAACCCAGAAGGAAACAGGTGGGTAAGAAGGAAACATAAACTTAAATGTTTTTCAAAATTTGTTGGTACAAACTTGAACGCCTGAGTCACACGACGTCCTCCTACGCCCGCCAGCGGAGGTACCAGACCCACTGGGTTTACCGGCGCTGCCTGACACCACCTCGATCTATTCAGACGACCTGAACAGTATGAATGTGTACATACGGAATATTTTGGGATGTCTGAAATAAAAAGAATTCAAGGAAGTCGCTGGGACTAGATATCTTAAGTGAGTTTAAGAGGTCTTCTACCTCTACGGCTGGGCCTGAGGCCAAAGCTGGTGCGTTGTGCGCTGGTCGACCAAGTTGTTGGAGGCAGCAGCCTGCAGGCCTACTTCCTTAACCACCACATCCTGGCTGTACACACTTAGCCAAGGTACTCCTAAATTTCTCCTCTGTGCAACTCAATTCGAGAGTCTCCAAGGCTAACCACGCCAAAGGGGGAAACAGAAAAACGAGAATGCTATTTTGGATGATGAATTCTTCCGCGAATTCTTCGTTTAACTACTACTCCGATGAAACGACATCGCTAACGGAACGGGAACATGCAAGTATGGAATGCGTTGACGATGCACCACAATTCAGATAAGATTATCGTCGGTACAAGACTTGAAAGAACTCCTCTGAGCACGACAGTACGACTTTTGGGTATATATCAGGCGAAACCCCAACCCGTTACGTCGCGTCGCCTTCATGAATCGTACAGTCGTGCGAAGTGCGTCGTACTCTGTCTCGTACCCAAGGAGGCTATCCAATCAAAAAGAAAATAGGTACAACGAGCCTAAAAGCCGAGGAAGAAAAGAGTTCCCTCCTGAAGTGTGTGTTTACAAGGACAGCCATCACGAACATCGGGACGGAGGCAGCGTCTCTGCTCGCCCCTCAGGTGATCCATAACTCACGGACATCCCGCCGTCCCAAATTAATCACAGGTAAAGCGCCGAGTGACGAATGGTTTCAGCTCCGGCAACAGATGGCCCTGGCTCACACCAACATCGGAGTCGTGTATAAATCCCAAAGAATTTGTCGCCTCCACTCTCTAAATCACCGCCGCCCTTCGACGATGATGAGGGGTCTACTGCTGTGTGAGCATCGCCGCATAAATTCAGCCTCTAAAGATACAGAGGCTTTCGAGTCGACGGGGATCTCGCTCATTTCAAACACCTCCAGAGTTCGAGAACTTGTAGGAAGGTAGGGATCTGGCCTCCAGATAGCTCCGGCAATCAGGGACGAGAGGCCAGACCTACCCATACCGCGAACTGGCCGGCCACATACTAAGAACACTGGCCACGGTACAAGACTACCAAGTGCAACGATCTGCAAGACAAAATGGGGCTGCAGGTAGACAGCCACCTGGCGATGCTGATGGGGCAAGGGTGTATGTGTGTGTGTGTGTGTGTACAGACATGGGTACAACCCTTGTACAACATGGCAGACTTGTGCATGCCCCATACAGGGACAGCCAGAGATCTTTGGGCAGGTCAGCAGTTCTTGTTCCACACTGTTAATTCCACATTCTTTTTAAATTTTCGTAAAATAAAAAACAAAAAGATGAGAGAGGAAAGCTGATCTGATCTGCGGAAGTTATCTCGGGCGTACACGCCCTCAAGAGTCACAGCACCAGAGCCTCTGTGGTGTCCAGGATTGGTCGACCAAACGACCCATCCCAGCATCCTGGGCTGTGGAGGGTAGAAGAGGCCCACGAAGACCTCACCAGGCATTCTCCCAGGTTTTTTCCCTTCCAGTATCATCGATCGAAGATAACCTTTAAAAAATCAGAAAATAATATGAACGACAAAACGCACTGGGCATAAATTCTGTGGGCATTGGTCGATCATGTGCATCGAGTTACAATTATACACCTATATGAGACATACAGGTATCTATCATGACAGGTGTGCTGCATCCGTAAACAGCAAACACCTGTCAGTTGTCCTGCACACACCTGTATACACCTCACTGGAACAGTTCACACCTGTTGACACTTCACATAAGCACTGCACACCTTTACGTATAAGATACCAACACTACACACCTAACGGGAGTACTACACTCCAGTACACATGTGATATGAGTACTGCACACCTGTTCACACCCGAAGACTATTAGACAAGCTGTACACACCTGGTATGAGGACGACACATCTTTACGCACCTGACACGTGTACTACACACCTATACACACCTGGTATCCGTCCTACACACGCGTATACCTGTCAGGCGCAGGCCCAAAACATGACATCAAAGACAGACAAACATTTATGACACCTTTCCCAGGTCCTGTGACCTTAGCGGGCTGCTAGACTCACATATATCCCCTTTCCTCTCCTCCCTTCTCGTCTCTATATCTCCTTAACTCGCCTACACATTCCCCACGTCATGTCTACCACCGTCGCGGTTTTCCCCCTACAATATCTGCATATTTCACCGTCCCTGTCCACACGTCTCCCCCACCTCCCCTCCACGTTTCCCACCCACAAAATGTATACATTACACCACCCCTGTTTGTGTACGTGTGTCCCCCGTCATCTCTGGTTACACATTTCCATGCCTGTCTTTAAGGGCAGCCCCGGCCCATCAACTAAACAATATCATCAGCAACAAACGAGTGGAAAAGGTGCAGTATCTTCAAGCAATTTCTTCGTCAAGCAATTTCTTCGTCTTATCTCCAACATAAACGGACGGTAGGGTACAAGAAAACCCCTCCTCTCTCCTGAATTTATGGAATGACCCCTCCCCCTTTCCCTC